>NC_092150.1:19466280-19766280 GCF_045791955.1 Oncorhynchus clarkii lewisi | reverse complement strand
GCAGCAGTGTAAAAACACTGGTGTCTTCAGCAAACGTAATGATGGTGTTGTTGTCGAGCTTGGCCACGCAGTAGTGGGTGAACAGGTAGTACAGGGGGTCAATGTAAATAGTCCGGGTGGCCATTTGATTAGTTGTTCAGCAGTCTTAGACACTCTGGTACTGCTTGCTGTGCAGTAGCAGAGAGAACAGTCTATGACATGGGTGACTGGAGTCTGACAATTTTTTGGGCCTTCCTCTGACACCACTAGTATATAGGTCCTGGATGTCAGGAAGCTTGGCCCCAGTGATGGTAGTGTGTACAGCCCAGTACCCTCTGTAGCGCCTTACGGTCAGATGCTATACCAGGCGGTGATGCAACCGGTCAGGATGCTCTCGGTGGTGCAGCTGTAGAACTTTTTGAGGATCTGGGGACCTATGCCAAATCTTTTCAGTCTCTTGAGGGAGAAAAGGTGTTGTCAAGCCTTCTTCACGACTATCTTGGTGTGTTTGGACCATGATAGTTTGTTGGTGATGTGGACACCAAGGAACTTGAAACTCTCGACCCGCTCCACTTCAGTCCTGTCGATGTTAATGGGAGCCTGTTCGACCCTCCTTTTACTATAGTCCACAATCAGCTCCTTTGTCTTGCTCACATTGAGAGAGAGATTGTTGTCCTGGCACCACACTGCCAGGTCTCTGACCTCCTCCATATAGGCTGTCTCATCGTTGTCGGTGATCAGGCCTACCACTGTTTAGTCGTCAGCAAACTTAATGATGGTGTTGGAGTAGTGCTTGGCCACGCAGTCGTGGATGAACAAGGAGGACAGGAGGGGACTAAGCACGCACCCCTGAAGGACCCCAGTGTTGAGGATCAGCGTGGCAGATATGTTGTTGCCTACCCTTACCACCTGGGGGCGGCCCGTCAGGAAGTCCAGGACCCAGTTGCAGAGGGAGGTGTTTAGTCCCAGGGTCCTTAGCTTAGTGATAAGCTTTGTGGGCGGGCACTATGGTGTTGACCGCTGAGCTGTAGTCAGTGAACCGCATTCTCACATAGGTGTTCCTTTTGTCTAGGTGGGAAAGGGCAGTGTGGAGTGCGTTTGAGTTTGCGTCATTTGTTGATCTGTTGGGGCAGTATGCGAATTGGAGTGGGTCTAGGGTTTCTGGCATGATGGTGTTGTGCTATGGGGCGGTAATCATTTAGGCAGGTTATCTTTGCTTTTTTGGGTCACAGGGACTATGGTGGTATGTTTGAAACATGCAGGTATTACAGACTCAGCCAGGGAGAGATTTAAAATGTCAGTGAAGACATTTGCAAGTTGGTCCGCACATGCTTTGAGTACATGTCCTGGTAATCAGTCTGGCCCCTTCTGCTTTGTGAATGTTCACATCGGCTATGGAGAGCGTGATCACACAGTCGTCCGGAAAACAGCTGGGGCTCTCATGCATTCTTCAGTGTTACTTGCCTCGAAGCGAGCATAAAAGGCATTTAGCTTGTCTGGTTGGCTTGCGTCACTGGGCAGCTCTCGTCTGGGTTTCCCTTTGTAGTCCATAATAGTTTTCAAGCCCTGCCACATCCTACGAGCGTCAGAGCCGGTGTAGTAGGATTCAATCTTAGCCCTGTATTTCCTGTTTGATAGTTAGTCTGAGGGCATAGTGGGATTTCTTATAAGCGTTCGGATTAGTGTCCCACTCCTTGTGGATGTTGCCTGTAATCCATGGCTTCTGGAAGGGAAATGTAAGTACGGTCACTGTGGGGACGATGTAGTCGATGCACTTATTGATGAAGCCGGTGACTGAGGTGGTATACTCCTCAATGCCATTGGATGAATCCCAGAACATTTTACAATCTGTGCTAGCAAAACAGTCCTGTAGCGTAGCATCCGCATCATCTGACCACTTCCGTATTGAGTGAGTCACTGGTACTTTCTGCTTTAGTTTTTGCTTGTAAGCAGGAATCAGGAGGATATAATTATGGTCAGATTTGCCAAATAGAGGGAAAGGGAGAGCATTATATGCGTCTCTGTGTGTGGAGTAGAGGTGGTCTAGAGTTTTTTTCCCCCTGGTTGCACATGTGACATGCTTGTAGAAATGAGGTAAAACTGATTTAGGTTTGCCTGCATTAAAGTCCCCGGACACTAGGAGCGCCACTTCTGGATTATTATGGATAAGAGCAAAAATATTTATATTTGTCAAAAGGCAATCAAGCATTGCTCATTGTGTCACCAGAATAAGACCCTCAATATTTATTGGAAAGGAGCAGAAAGCTCATCACCTTGCACTTTCAACAGCCTGTGAAGTTCATCATAATTTATTTAATCTGTAGCCTAATAAACTGCATAGTTTCCAGAGTTGTAGTGGGAGGGCCACACACCATATCATCGCGTGACTCCAAGTTGACTTCGATATGATGGTTATTATATCAATATTTGCGTATAGAGTCGTTTCCATTTCTCGCATAATCAATTTTACCAACACAAAAAGATCCCGCCATGTAAAACGAACAAATGATTTGTCTGCATTTATTAAATTGTACTAAAACTTCCTGTTTCCATCACAGCTGTAGTGATTTTTGTTCATATGACTTCACTAGCATAAAACTGTAGATGGAAACATGGTTAATGACTGCAAAAAAACAAGAATCTACTACTATTACAGAAACACAGAAGTAGTTCCACTATGTGTTTTTAATCTAATTGTTTTGGTAACATACACACTGGTAACATACACATATTTAGCAGATGTTATTGCGGGTGTAGCGAAATGCTTGTGCTGCAAAGTTGCTTAGGAGCTTGAAGCAGAGCTGCCATGTCAGTGTGCCATCCTGTTCTGTGTATTTAGCAGGTTCAAGGCATTGTTCTCATATCAGTACTTCCACATGTCACAGACCACAGTTTCGATAAATATATCACAGGTAATAGAGAAGAGGAAGACCCTTATTTCCATGTCGACTTCTGTAACAACAGTCTGATGCCAAGCACTGGCAGCAGACGCTAGGGAACACATTCACAGCACACAAATCATCACGTTATACTGTACAAACATTGTCAGTTATACAGACCTCACAGTCAGAAAAGGCCATGGAGACCAGTACACTCACCCTCCGGACTCTGGAGTCACCATCTCCTCCTTCAGGCCAGTGCACATTCAGCTTACAGTATGCCTGAGGCCATGGCAGCAGTTGTAAGACCACAGACAAAGGACAGAAATGACAACCTATTATCTGTGTAGACCCTATTCCCTACAAAAGTAGTGCACTACAGTATGGGGAATAGGGTGTCATTTTGAGATTTTAATTTGAGATCAATGCATTATACACAAACTTGTTTCTCTTCCACCTTAGTGTGTGTTGATGACTTGGTTGTAGATGAGCTCCAGGATCTGAGAGTAGGTCTGGTATTTGGGTGTGTGGCCTCTCAGAGAGCCCTGGGGGAGAGAGAGGGAGAGCGAAACCAAACAAGTGAGGAGGAAATCTCTGAGGGACAATTCCTAACTGGAGATAACATGCATGACTCGAACTTCACGCAAATGTATCGATGTCAATGAGAGATGTGAGATCATTTGGGTATCATGCGCAGATCACAAGTTAGCATCCGGCCCTAAGTGATTAACATGATGTGGAATCTATGCTACTTGTGTTACATAGCAGTTTCCTGTTGTAAATGGCTTATGTTTCACAGACCTTGATTTTGTCCATCGTGGTGGTATCAGGACACCAGAACTGATGGAACTGTACCAGGTCAGGAGCTGCCCTGTAGAAGTCCACCAGCAGCATCTGTGGAACAATAATTTAATACAGTAAGAAGAACAAAATGGCCAATGGTCTACAATTTGAATGAATTTGCATAGGTATGGTTACTATGATGATAACTAAGTTTACAGACAATACCATCTCATTCAGGATGTCACTTGTCAGGAAGTTATATTGTACATAGGTCCCCACCACCACCACCACCACAGGGATGCCATGGTCATTGGGCCTTTGCTGAATAGTGATAAGTTGGTGTTATAGATGTTTACCTGACAGACTTCGCATGAACAGATTCTGGCAGATCTGAAAGGTCATTGATTGTTTTTCACACAAACATCTGTATCATACTGTGGAATTGGCGTGTGTTGATCCATGTCCTGATATTATCAGTGTTACTCTGGCTTACCTCTTCCTCAACAGCAAAGACCCAATCTCTATCTGCGACAGGGAAATGCTCTTAAACTGCAATCAAAAGGGCCCAACAATAGAGGTCATACATGTTGAAGATCATTACTGTAATGCCAGAGCCTGGGGAATGCAATGTCATACTTCTGACATTGCTCACTGTCTCTGCTTTTAAAGGAAATACTCACGTTGTGTGTTAGTGTCCTATCGTTCTCCGAGGTAGCCCACCACCTCACTGCATACAGCACATTGAAAGGCTGGAATCTCTTGATGGCTGAGAAAGCTGATAATCCCACCAATGTGTGTGGACCCCTGTCGATATACAGTATGTGTTTAAGTGTTGACGCTACCTTATATGCATTATATGCATTATTGAGACAGGCTGGGATAAGCACAAATATACCTTGCATTCCTGGTACCCAGAGTGCAGTATCTGATGGGGATTATCTCTCTGTCTCCTCTCCTGGGTACAGGGCTGATATCTGTTAGAGGGAGCCCATTAGATACATCTTTCTCATATCACTCTCTACCATACATAGTTTAAATTACATAATGCCATTTCTCCAGATTCTTGGTGGATTGAATGTCTCACCATTCAGCTCAGGTTTGTTCTTCCTGCTCTTGTCACCTGTCGGCAATGCCGTCTTTCCCTCTTCCTCATCTCCCATCGCGTCATCTTCTACCTCGCTCACTAAGCTCTGACATCACAAGACGAGGGAGGGTTTGAGATGCCAGTATTCTACAGTGCTTCTCTCCCTCCAAATCTCCCTCTTCCAGCATCCCTTCCTTTTGATGCCTCTTTTCCTGTAGAGCTTTGTTTCCGTATCAACAAACCTCCCTCTTTTTCTCCTCCTCACCATGTCTGCGCTGGGCTGGTACTTGTGCAGCCAGCTGGTCTTGTACTGCACTCGTTTCTGGCCCCTGTAGCGCACTGTGGCCCACCCACAGCCCGACTTCTTAGCAGGGTTGACCAGGCGCTAGCAGTGTGTGGCCCAGGCACTGGGAGAGTTGAAGGTCTGCCCCGTCTCCACCCAGCAGATCTTCCCATCGTTAAACATGTCGCCTAAAAACGTTTTACCCGAGGGAGGGAGGGATGCAACTTTAGGCTGGTGCTGGCGACATTATGTAGTGAGGTACATACAGAAGTGGTTTGTCGAGATCGGTGTGAAAGAACTTGACTGGCCTGCACAGAGCCCTGCCTCAAACCCATCGAACACCTTTGGGATGAATTGGAAAGCCGACAGCGAGCCAGGCCTAAACGCCAGGCCCTGACCTCACTAATGATCATGTGGCTGAATAGAAGCAAGTCCACACAGCAATGTTCCAATATTTGGTGGAAAGCCTTCCCAGAAGAGTGGAGGCTGTTATAGCAGCAAAAGGGGACCAACTCCATATTAACGCCCATGATTTTCGAATGAAAAGTTTGATGAGCATGTATCCACATACTTTTGGCCATATAGTGTATTTGTGTATGGACATGTATTATGATAATCAGTTACAGGTGCATTACCAGGTAGTAAATGGACAGCCCTCCATCCCCAGGCTCTACAAATGATTCCCTCTGAATTTGTTATAGGGGTCATGACATCTTTGAGATCAAGAAGTCACCCAGTGACCCACATAAATCACTGTCAATGTTGAAATGTAATAATCTGTTGGACGTTACATTTAAAGTTGTTTGACATAGCTAATTTGTTGTCACTTTTGATCATTTGTGGTAGCCCTATTTAATGTTGTGGCTTTTGTGAAACAGCGTCTGTTTATATGGTTAGTAAGAAAAAAAGAAACGCAGAAGGCATTCCATATAGGGATAAAATAGTAGCCTACTGATTTGATCTAATTGTATTAATTACCACTATTACATTTAAAGATGGATGCGCGTTGTTCTTTATTCTTGGCCATTGGTTATTCATCCGCAACTCGAGGCCTGCTCCTCGAGATGAATTTCACTCAACATTTTAATTAAAATCATGTATTATTCTCACCCATTTCCATGAAAGTGTTTGAGAGCCGCTAGAGGTTTTGATCAATGCTCAGAAGGGTTCAATAAACACACTTTGCCACACTGGCAGGCAAGCTATTATGCTATTATGCAAAAACGTAACATGAACGCATCTGCAGTGTAGTGTTGTGGTGTTTTAATGTCAATTCCTCATTTTTCTTTCTCCCTCATTCCCGTCCTTGTCACTCTCCCCGTAAACTAAAGCGATGTTTCTTTGATCATATAGGTTATATCTCATTGTAAATTGTTGCTGTTCAGTAGCTATCAGACACCGTTTGTTATAGTCAAAAAATATATTTATCTATCCATTAGTATCCATTAGTAATTACATAGTATTGAATCAGATATCAATTCCTGCTTCCGGAAAGATAGTGTCGCTCGGTGCTTTGAGATAGCCGCTATGTGGCCAGTGTGCCCATTCGATTTCGCTTCAAGCAAAAATAAAATATTTATCCCCCACTAGAGAATTTCCTCTTCCAGTCCTATGCATCTAATCAAATCAAATCAAATGTATTTATATAGCCCTTCGTACATCAGCTGATATCTCAAAGTGCTGTACAGAAACCCAGCCTAAAACCCCAAACAGCAAGCAATGCAGGTGTAGAAGCACGGTGGCTAGGAAAAACTCCCTAGAAAGGCCAAAACCTAGGAAGAAACCTAAAGAGGAACCAGGCTATGAGGGGTGGCCAGTCCTCTTCTGGCTGTGCCGGGTGGAGATTATAACAGAACATGGCCAAGATGTTCAAATGTTCATAAATGACCAGCATGGTCAAATAATAATAATCACAGGCAGAACAGTTGAAACTGGAGCGCAGCACGGCCAGGTGGACTGGGAACAGCAAGGAGTCATCATGCCAGGTAGTCCTGAGGCATTGTCCTAGGGCTCAGCTCCTGCCAGAGAGAGAGAGAAAGAAAGAGAGAATTAAAGCATACTTAAATTCACACAGGACATCGGATAAGACAGGAGAAGTACTCCAGATATAACAAACTGACCCTAGCCCCCCGACACATAAACTACTGCAGCATAAATACTGGAGGCTAAGCCAGGAGGGGTCAGGAGACACTGTGGCCCCATCCGATGATACCCCCGGACAGGGCCAAACAGAAAGGATATAACCCCACCCACTTTGCCAAAGCACAGCCCCCAAACCACTAGAGGGATATCTTCAACCACCAGCTTACCATCCTGAGACAAGGCTGAGTATAGCCCACAAAGATCTCCGCCACGGCACAACCCAAGGGGGTGCGCCAACCCAGACAGGAAGATCACATCAGTGACTCAACCCACTCAAGTGACGCACCTCTCCTAGGGATGGCATGGAAGAGCACCAGTAAGCCAGTGACTCAGCCCCTGTAATATGGTTAGAGGCAGAGAATCCCAGTGGAATCCCAGTGGAAAGAGGGGAACCGGCCAGGCAGAGACAGCAAGGGCGGTTCGTTGCTCCAGAGCCTTTCCGTTCACCTTCACACTCACTCCAGTAATCTAACTAACAATTCCAAAACTACTGTCTTGTACACAGTGTAAGGGGATAAAGAATATGTACATAAGGATATATGAATGAGTGATGGTACAGAGCAGCATAGGCAAGATACAGTAGATGGTATCGAGTACAGTATGTACAAATGAGATGAGTATGTAAACAAAGTGGCATAGTTTAAAGTGGCTAGTGATACATGTATTACATAAGGATACAGTCGATGATATAGCGTACAGTATATACGTATGCATATGAGATGAATAATGTAGGGTAAGTAACATTATATAAGGTAGCATTGTTTAAAGTGGCTAGTGATATATTTACATCATTTCCCATCAATTCCCATTATTAAAGTGGCTGGAGTTGAGTCAGTGTCAGTGTGTTGGCAGCAGCCACTCAGTGTTAGTGGTGGCTGTTTAACAGTCTGATGGCCTTGAGATAGAAGCTGTTTTTCAGTCTCTCGGTCCCAGCTTTGATGCACCTGTACTGACCTCGCCTTCTGGATGATAGCGGGGTGAACAGGCAGTGGCTCGGGTGGTTGATGTCCTTGATGATCTTTATGGCCTTCTTGTGACATCGGGTGGTGTAGGTGTCCTGGAGGGCAGGTAGTTTGCCCCCGGTGATGCGTTGTGCAGACCTCACTACCCTCTGGAGAGCCTTACGGTTGAGGGCGGTGCAGTTGCCATACCAGGCGGTGATACAGCCCGCCAGGATGCTCTCGATTGTGCATCTGTAGAAGTTTGTGAGTGCTTTTGGTGACAAGCCACATTTCTTCAGCCTCCTGAGGTTGAAGAGGCGCTGCTGCGCCTTCTTCACGATGCTGTCTGTGTGAGTGGACCAATTCAGTTTGTCTGTGATGTGTATGCCGAGGAACTTAAAACTTGCTACCCTCTCCACTACTGTTCCATCGATGTGGATAGGGGGGTGTTCCCTCTGCTGTTTCCTGAAGTCCACAATCATCTCCTTAGTTTTGTTGACGTTGAGTGTGAGGTTATTTTCCTGACACCACACTCCGAGGGCCCTCACCTCCTCCCTGTAGGCCGTCTCGTCGTTGTTGGTAATCAAGCCTACCACTGTTGTGTCGTCCGCAAACTTGATGATTGAGTTGGAGGCGTGCGTGGCCACGCAGTCGTGGGTGAACAGGGAGTACAGGAGAGGGCTCAGAACGCACCCTTGTGGGGCCCCAGTGTTGAGGATCAGCGGGGAGGAGATGTTGTTGCCTACCCTCACCACCTGGGGGCGGCCCGTCAGGAAGTCCAGTACCCAGTTGCACAGGGCGGGGTTGAGACCCAGGGTCTCGAGCTTGATGACGAGCTTGAAGGGTACTATGGTGTTGAATGCCGAGCTGTAGTCGATGAACAGCATTCTCACATAGGTATTCCTCTTGTCCAGATGGGTTAGGGCAGTGTGCAGTGTGGTTGAGATTGCATCGTCTGTGGACCTATTTGGGCGGTAAGCAAATTGGAGTGGGTCTAGGGTGTCAGGTAGGGTGGAGGTGATACTCTGGACCCTAAGCCAGTGTAGGGAGGCTAGCACTGGAGTGATATGATCAAATTCTTTGGTTCTAGTCAGGATTCTAGCAGCCGTATTTAGCACTAACTGAAGCTTATTTAGTGCTTTATCCAGGTAGCCGGAAAGTAGAGCATTGCAGTAGTCGAACCTAGAATTTTTCTGCATCATTTTTGGACAGAAAGTTTCTAATTTTTGCAATGTTACGTAGATGGAAAAAAGCTGTCCTTGAAACAATCTTGATATGTTCGTCAAAAGAGAGATCAGGGTCCAGAGTAACGCCAAGGTCCTTCACAGTTTCATTTGAGACGACTGTACAACCATTAAGATTAATTGTCAGATTCAACAGAAGATCTCTTTGTTTCTTGGGACCTAGAACAAGCATCTCTGTTTTGTCCGAGTTTAAAAGTAGAAAGTTTGCAGCCATCCACTTCCTTATGTCTGAAACACAGGCTTCTAGCGAGGGCAATTTGGGGCTTCACCAAGTTTCATTGAAATGTACAGCTGTGTGTCATCCGCATAGCAGTGAAAGTTAACATTATGTTTTTGAATGACATCCCCAAGAGGTAAAATATATAGTGAGAACAATAGTGGTCCTAAAACGGAACCTTGTGGAACACCGACATTTTTTGGCATAGGTCCCAAGATCCTCAAAAATCTCTACAGCTGCACCATTGAGAGCATCCTGACCGGTTGCATCACTGCCAGGTATGGCAACTGCTTGGCGTCCTACCATAAGGCGCTACAGAGGGTAGTGCGTACGGCCCAGTACATCACTGGGGCCAAACTTCGTGCCATCCAGGACCTATATACTAGGTGGTGTCAGAGGAAGGCCCAAAAAATTGTCAAATACTACAGCCACCCAAGTCATAGACTGTTCTCTCTGCTACCACACGGCAAGTGGTACTGGAGCACCAAGTCTAGATCCAAAAGGCTCCTTAACAGCTTCTACCCCCCAAGCCATAAGAATGCTGAACAATTAAACAAATGGCCACCAGGACTATTTATATTGACCCCCCCCCCCCCCCCCTCGCCTAAATGTACAAATTACTTCGACTAACCTGTACCCCTGCCCATTGACTCGGTACAGGTAGCCCCTGTATATAGCCTCGTTATTGTTATTTTATTGTGTTACTTTTTTATTTATTTTTTACTTTAGTTTATTTCGTAAATATGTTATTTTCTCTATTTCTTGAACTGCATTGTTCATTAAGGGCTTGTAAGTAAGCATTTCGCGGTTGTATTCGGCGCATGTGACAAATCAAATTTTATTTGAATTCCAACCCTTTGACTGGGTTTTGACTGGGTTTTTTTGTTACGGTAGTTCCCGCACTCGCGGAAACGTTTTGTTAAAATGTCAGAGCCCGTCCTTACCTGGAAAATGTGTATGGCCCAATGTGTGAAATAGACCAAGGAGTGTTTAGCCTGTTGTGGGCGTGTTTGGAGACAGACACTTGCCTTGAGTCGAGAGTCACTTGCAGTCGCCTGCCTACTACAGATCAACGGAGAGTGCCAGAATTACCAGCTAAAATAGTTTCCAGTCGAGAGGAATCTCAGATGATAATTGAGCAGAAAACAAAAGCTTTTCCAAATTTCACCTTGGACTACTAACCAAACCTTAATCTGACAGGAACTCTCGCACTGAAAATATATATATAATTCCTCACTTTTTTTGAAGCCATTACTCCACCCAGGTGTTGTCAAATCACTTAACCAGGAGAGCAGGGAACTATTGTCCCCGTGCGTAAACTCTGCGTCCGTGCACGACACTGATGGCGACCCCCAAGCGAGCCAGACGACGGAGCAACCATTTTGCACACTGCTACTACGAAGGATACCTGGAGAAGAGATTATTCAACGACACGGTATAAGGATTTTGTGATAGATACATTTCGTCTATGTTTGTTGTCAGTAGCGGTGTGTGGGTAAAATCACTAATTGCGTTGTTTGCTCTATACCCGTTTAGTTCATACTCCGTGATATATAGGCCGGATTTGGCACACTGTGACTAGCCTAATGATGAATATGAGGCCATAGGCTACTCACAGGAATGGTCGATGTGCTCATCGTGATAATAGACTATCTCAAGATGAGCTACTTTGAAAAACAGTGCTGCGGTTAGCTTCAAATTGGAGGTTGATGAAGATTTTTTTGTTGTTTCTACAGGCAGATTAGTCTTCTCTTTTCAGCAGTTAGGCATGTGCTTTTCAACCTACATTTTTCACAGTATTGTATTTTGAAATCTCCAAAAGACAAACTGACAGCTGCAACCAGCAATAGAAATATATTCCACATATGGTAGGACTGGCATACTTTGCTAGTGTACGGATCATGGCGCGCATGCTGCCCACACAACGGTCTTTCTGACTGTAGGCATACCGGTAACTGCCAAAATAAAGGAAACACTGAGTAAACAAGAATATAAAGTACATGTTATGGTGTGGGGTGCATTTTCCTGGCATGGTTTAGGTCCACTTGTAAGAATATTTGCAAAAGTGGATTGAAGCTGTTCTGGCAGCTTGTGGTGGCTAAACACCCTTTTAAGACACTTTTTATGTTGGTGTTTCCTTCATTTTGGTAGATACCTGTATGTGCTTCATAAAACTTAATCCACATTTTTTTTTATAAACTATTGACCCTCTGTGGCTAAATTATGCTCTCTGGTGTATTTTGAAAATTGAGAGCATGGTTGTATACAAAATTATAATAAAATAATAAAAAAAAATCACAAATTGCTATACAGAAACCCAGCCTAAAACCCCAAACAGCAAGCAATGCAGATGTAGAAGCACGATGGCTAGGAAAAACTCCCTAGAAAGGCAGGAACCTAGGAAGAAACCTGGAGAATCAGACTCTCAGAATGAGGGGTGGCCAGTCCTCTTCTGGCTGTGTGGGTTGAGATTATAACAGTACATGGCAAAGATGTTCAAACATTCATAGATGACCTGCAGGATCAAATAATAATAATCACAGTGGCTGTAGAGGGTGCAACAGGTCAGCACCTCAGGAGTAAATGTCATTTGGCTTTTCATAGAAGAGCATTCAGAGTTAGAGACAGTAGGTGCGGTAGATAGAGTTGAAAACAGCAGGTCCAGGACAAGGTAGCACGTCCGGTGAACAGGTCAGGGTTCCATAGCCGCAGGCAGAACAGTTGAAACTGGAGCAGCAGCATGACCAGGTGGACTGGGGACAGCAAGGAGTCATCAGGGCAGGTAGTCCTGAGCAATGGTCCCAGGGCTCATGTCCTCTGGGAGGGGAGGGAGAGAGAGAGAATTAGAGGGAGCATACTTAAATTCACACAGGACAACGAATAAGATAGGAGAAATACTCCAGACATAAGACTGACCCTAGCCCCCCGACACAAACTATTGCAGCATAAATACTAGTGGCTGAGACAGGAGGGGTCGTGAGACACTGTGACCCCGTCTGACGATACCCCCGGACAGGGCCAACCAGGCAAGATATAACCCCACCAACTTTGCCAAAGCACAGCTCCCATACCAACTAGAGGGATATCTTCAAACCACCAATTTACTACCCTGAGACAAGGCTGAGTATAGCCCACGAAGATCTCCCCCACGGCACAAACCCGAGAGGGATGCCAAACCCGGACAGCTAGATCACATCAGTGGCTCAAGTGACGCACCCCTCCTAGGGACGGGATGGAAGAGCACAAGTAAGCTAGTGACTCAGCCCCCGTAATAGGATGAGAGGCAGAGAATCTCGGTGGAGAGAAGGGAAACGGCCAGGCAGAGACAACAAGGGTGGTTCGTTAATCTAGTGCCTTTGCATTCACCTTCACACCCCTGGGCCAGACTACAGTCGTGGCCAAAAGTTTTGAGGATGACACACATATTAATTTTCACAAAGTTTGCTGCTTCAGTGTCTTTAGATATTTTTGTCAGATGTTACTATGGAATACTGACGTATAATTACAAGCATTTCATAAGTGTCAAAGGCTTTTATTGACAATTACATGAAGTTGATGCAAAGAGTCAATATTTGCAGTGTTGGCCCTTCTTTTTCAAGACCTCTGCAATCCACCCTGGCATGCTGTCAATTAACTTCTGGGCCACATCCTGACTGACGGCAGCCCATTCTTGCATAATCAATGCTTGGAGTTTGTCAGAATTTGTGGGTTTTTGTTTGTCCACCCGCCTCTTGAGGATTGACCACAAGTTCTCAATGGGATTAAGGTCTGGAGAGTTTCCTGGTCATGGACCCAGAATATCAATGTTTTGTTCCCGAGCCACTTAGTTATCACTTTTGCCTTATGGCAAGGTGCTCCATCATGCTGGAAAAGGCATTGTTCATCACCAAACTGCTCCTGGATGGTTGGGAGAAGTTGCTCTCAGAGGATGTGTTGGTACCATTCTTTATTCATGGCTGTGTTCTTAGGCAAAATTGTGAGTGAGCCCAATCCCTTGGCTGAGAAGCAACCCCACACATGAATGGTCTCAGGATGCTTTACTGTTGGCATGACACAGGACTGATGGTAGCGCTCACCTTGTCTTTTTTCCGGATGCCCCAAACAATCTAAAAGGGGATTTGTCAAAGAAAATGACTTTACCCCAGTCCTCAGCAGTCCAATCCCTGTACCTTTTGCAGAATATCAGTCTGTTTTTCCTTGAGAGAAGTGGCTTCTTGTGGGATGTAGACTCCGTCTCATGCTACCACTAGAGTGAAAGCACCGCCAGCATTCAAAAGTGACCAAAACATCAGCCAGGAAGCATAGGAACTGAGAAGTGGTCTGTGGTCCCCACCTGCAGAACCACTCCTTTATTGGGGGTGTCTTGCTAATTGCCTATAATTTCCACCTGTTGTCTATTCCATTTGCACAACAGCATGTGGAATTTATTGTCAATCTGTGTTGCTTCCTAAGTGGACAGTTTGATTTCACAGAAGTGTGATTGACTTGGAGTTACATTGTGTTGTTTAAGTGTTCCCTTTATTTTTTTGAGCAGTGTATATAAGGCTTGACTATGCCGTTCGGCCATCGGTCATCCATATATTTATATGTACATATTCCTTTACATTCCTTTACACTTGTGTGTATTAGGTAGTTGTGAAATTGTTAGTTTTCTTGTTAGATATTACTGCACGGTCAGAACTAGAAGCACAAGCATTTCGCTACACTCGCATTAACATCTGCTAACCATGTGAATGTGACCAATAAAATTTGATTTGATTTACACTACCATTCAAAAGCTTGGGGTCACTTAGAAATGTCCTTGTTTTTGGAAGAAAAGCACATTTTTTTTGCCCATTAAAATAACACCAAATTGATCAGAAATACAGTGTAGACATTGTTAATGTTGTAAATTACTATTGTAGCTGGAAACAGGTAATTTTTTTAATGGAATATCTACATAGGCGTACAGAGGCCCATTATCAGCAACCATCACTCCTGTGTTCCAATGCCACGTTGTGTTGGCTAATCCAAGTTTATCATTTTAAAAGGCTAAGTGATCATTAGAAAACCCTTTTGCAATTATGTTAGCACAGCTGAAAACTGTTGTCCTGATTAAAGAAGCAATACAACTGGCCTTCTTTAGACTAGTTGAGTATCTGGAGCATCAGCATTTGTGGGTTCGATTACAGGTTCAACATGCCCAGAACCAGACTTTTTCTTTTGAAACTCGTCAGTCTATTCTTGTTCTGAGAAATGAAGGCTATTCTATGCTAGAAAAAATAGCCAAGAAACTGAAGATCTCGTACAACGCTGTGTACGACTCCCTTCACAAAACAGCGCAAACTGGCCCTAACCACAATAAAAAGAGGAGTGGGTGGCCCCGGTGCACAACTGAGCAAGAGGACAAGTACATCAGTGTCTAGTTTGAGAAACGGACACCTCACAAGTCCTCAACTGGCAGCTTCATGAAATAGTACCCGCAAAACACCAGTCTCAACGTCAACAGTGAAGAGGCAACTCCGGGATGCTGGCCTTCTAGGCAGAGTTGCAAAGAAAAAGCCATATCTCATCTGACTTGTTGGAAAGGTGGCATCTTATGATGGTGCCATGTTGAAAGTCACTGAGCTTTTCAGTGAGGCCATTCTACTGACAATGTTTGTCTATGGAGATTGCATAGCTGTGTGCTCGATTTTATACACCTGTCTGCAACAGGTGTGGCTGAAATAGCCAATTTCACTAATTTGAAGGCGTGTCCACATACTTTTGTATATATATTTTTTAATAAAAAAAAACCTGAATCAAATCTAATTTTATTCATCACATGCGCCGAATATAACCGGTGTAGACCTTCCCGTGACATGCTTACTTAGAAAGCCCTTAACCAACAATGTAGTTTTAAGAAAATAGATGTGAGAAAATATTTACAAAATAAATAAAATAAATATATTTTAAAAAGTAACACAATAACAATAACGAGGCTATGTACAGTGGGTACCTGTACCGAGTCAATGTGCGGGGGTACAGGTTAGTCATTTATATACTGCTGCTCTACTAATCATCAGATGGGGGGGAGGAGAGGAGGTAGGGGGCCCACATGGGGAACTGGGGGGCCTGTCTTGATTGAGTAACTTATAAATACAACATTTAAATCATTAGCATAATAAATAAATGTGACTGGTCAATTGTGTGAGTTGGGCTGGGGTCCAAGAGGCAAAAAACATACAAATACCAACCACAGGAGCCCGCTCTCAATGTTCACAATACAGCAGAGAGCATAATTTAGCCACAGAGGATAAATAGTTTATAAAAAAATAACTGTGGATTAAGTTTTATCACAAGCACATACAAGTATCTGCCAAAATAGTAATGTCTTAAAAAGGTGTTGGGCCATAAGCTGCCAGAACAGCTTCAATGCGCCTTGGTATAGATTCTACAAGTAGACCTAAACCATGCCAGGAAAATGCACACCATAACATAGACTTCGGATTTAGTTTTTTCAACAGAAAAAGTTCAAAAATCACCGGAGAACATCTTTAAGATAAGACCAGGCTGTTGTGACAGATTAGATTGAGATATTGACCAACCTTTATTCTTCTCTTTGCAGACATGAGTTGACAGTGTTGGGGCTCTGCTCTGGGTCATTGGCATCGCGTGATAGTATACGGTTGTTTTATCAACAGAAGAAGCTGAAAGACAAATATGTCATTTACCACCGTTTCATTTACACTTCACCAAATCTTTCCCAGTTTGTACTTTTTAGTTGCAGGATAAAACTGTCACAAATGTAGGCTTGATGGGAACTAGACTTTTACATTTTTTATTTATTTTACTAGGCAAGTCAGTTAAGAACAAATTCTTATTTTCAATGACGGCCTAGGAACAGTGGGTTTAACTGCCTGTTCAGGGGCAGAACGACAGATTTGTACCTTGTCTGCTCGGGGGTTTGAACTTGCAACCTTCCGGTTACTAGTCCCCGAACTGACATGAGTCAGTCAGTTCAACAGGATTTGCATAAATTACACTGGGCGATCAATTCTCAAAAATAATCGAATGTGTCACTTTGTGCTGAAAGCCACCTGCCTACCTCCATTACATTTACCTTCGAGCCATATAGCGTACGCTCTTATCCAGAGCCACTTCCAATTAGTGCATTCATCTTAATATAGTTAGGTGAGACGACCACACATCAGTCGTAGCAAGTACATTTCCCCTCAAAAGTAGTTATCAGCAAAGTCAGTGCTAGTAGGAAAAATCAAGTGCATGTATAATTTAAATTTTTGTGTCAAGAGAGTATAGACTGATGGCTCAAATGATGCACATTTTCCTTACTAAGAAACATACTGTGATTTCCGTAACTGATTAGAACTAGCAAACCAGTTCAGTCAGCTCCAATGATTACTGTCAACACTCTTTATAATGTCAGTAGTCCAGCTGTTACACAACGGTATGACATGAACTATGGATAATGAGTTAAAGGTTATCTGAATCAGAAATTCTTGTCAATTGTCATTGTCTTGGGTATCTTTCACCATCTCTTTGCCAACAAGTCTTAAATCTGTCTGTCTGTCCAGGCATCTCGGAGACTATGGACATGCTTGTGTGGGAACACTCTTTTCTTCTTCAACAACACTAAAGACAACGATGTGAGTTATCTGAATGTAATGGGCAAGAGGAGGGGGCTATGATGGGACAGTGGTACATTAAATAGAAAAAAGAACAGTGGTGAATGTATTGCAGTTGGGGACAATCCAATATTTCACCTACTTGTGTGTGTGTTTTTAATAGTATGTTGAGAAACTGGATCTCAGTGACGTCATGTCCTTGACAGATGACTGCAGTGGAGACAGAAACCTGGACGCAGCAGGATTCCTCCTGTACATGAAGGACGAAGAGATCCAAATCACTGTAAGGACATAGGGGACCGTTTTCATCGTCTTTATGCAACTTTATTGTGTTTAATGGTTTGACTCCCTCCCTCCCTCTCTCTACAGGCCCCAAGTTTAGAGGCTCGAGAACTATGGAAAGGTTTCATCTATTGTGTAGTTGAGGTTAGTGAATCAGGATACAGTTCATTCACAACCATACCGCATATTTTCAGTATGATCTTTTTTCCTGCTAATACCTGGTCAGTAAACTGAGAATAATACCTTTATCTCTGCTCTGATTGCCCTGGTGAACAACAAACAATGATATCAAAAGCGAATTATGGTATCACAAAGGGACTTTTCCTTTTCCTGGCAGTGATTACGATAATACCTTTTTAAGCGTGACCTCTCTCTCTCTCCTTCCTCCTTCCTCCTCTCTCTATTTCTCTTCCTCCTCTCGCTCTTTCTCCTTCCTCCTCGCTCTCTCTTTTTCATCTTCTCTTTCCTCTTCTCCTTCCTCATCTCTCCTTCCTTCCTCCTCTCTTTCCTCCTCCTCCTCACGCTCTCTTTCCTCCTCGCGCTCTCTTTCCTCCTCGCGCTCTCTCTTTCCTCCTCGCGCTCTCTCTTTCCTCCTCGCGCTCTCTCTTTCCTCCTCGCGCTCTCTCTTTCCTCCTCGCGCTCTCTCTTTCCTCCTCGCGCTCTCTCTTTCCTCCTCGCGCTCTCTCTTTCCTCCTCGCGCTCTCTCTTTCCTCCTCGCGCGCTCTCTTTCCTCCTCGCGCGCTCTCTTTCCTCCTCGCGCGCTCTCTTTCCTCCTCGCGCTCTCTCTTTCCTCCTCGCGCTCTCTCTTTCCTCCTCGCGCGCTCTCTTTCCTCCTCGCGCTCTCTTTTTCCTCCTCGCGCTCTCTCTTTCATCCTCGCGCGCTCTCTTTCCTCCTCGCGCGCTCTCTTTCCTCCTCGCGCTCTCTCTTTCCTCCTCGCGCGCTCTCTTTCCTCCTCGCGCGCTCTCTTTCCTCCTCGCGCTCTCTTTTTCCTCCTCGCGCTCTCTTTTTTTCTCCTCGCGCTCTCTTTTTCATCCTCTCTTTCCTCCTCTCTTTCCACCTCGCGCTCTCTCTTTCCTCCTTGCGCGCTCTCTTTCCTCGTCGCGCGCTCTCTTTCCTCCTCGCGCTCTCTCTTTCCTCCTCGCGCTCTCTCTTTCCTCCTCGCGCTCTCTCTTTCCTCCTCGCGCTCTCTCTTTCCTCCTCGCGCTCTCTCTTTCATCCTCTCTTTCCTCCTCGCGCTCTCTCTTTCCTCCTCGCGCTCTCTTTTTCATCCTCTCTTTCCTCCTCTCTTTCCTCCTCGCGCTCTCTCTTTCCTCCTCGCGCTCTCTCTTTCCTCCTCGCGCTCTCTCTTTCCTCCTCGCGCGCTCTCTTTCCTCCTCGCGCGCTCTCTTTCCTCCTCGCGCGCTCTCTTTCCTCCTCGCGCTCTCTCTTTCCTCCTCGCGCTCTCTCTTTCCTCCTCGCGCGCTCTCTTTCCTCCTCGCGCTCTCTTTTTCCTCCTCGCGCTCTCTCTTTCATCCTCGCGCGCTCTCTTTCCTCCTCGCGCGCTCTCTTTCCTCCTCGCGCGCTCTCTTTCCTCCTCGCGCGCTCTCTTTCCTCCTCGCGCGCTCTCTTTCCTCCTCGCGCTCTCTTTTTCCTCCTCGCGCTCTCTTTTTCTCCTCGCGCTCTCTTTTTCATCCTCTCTTTCCTCCTCTCTTTCCACCTCGCGCTCTCTCTTTCCTCCTTGCGCGCTCTCTTTCCTCGTCGCGCGCTCTCTTTCCTCCTCGCGCTCTCTCTTTCCTCCTCGCGCTCTCTCTTTCCTCCTCGCGCTCTCTCTTTCCTCCTCGCGCTCTCTCTTTCCTCCTCGCGCTCTCTCTTTCATCCTCTCTTTCCTCCTTGCGCTCTCTCTTTCCTCCTCGCGCTCTCTTTTTCATCCTCTCTTTCCTCCTCTCTTTCCTCCTCGCGCTCTCTCTTTCCTCCTCGCGCTCTCTCTTTCCTCCTCGCGCTCTCTCTTTCCTCATCTTTATTTAACCAAGATGGCATAGCAGTTCAGACGTCTTTTGTCCTCGTCTTGTTGTGTCCTGTATATATATATATATTTACAACTTTTTTCACATACATTTTATTTTTATTTTCCATCAACTCATCTTCAAAACACTCTCCTGCAACCCGCCTCACCAATTTATATTTATAAAAAAGTATTATTTACCTCAAATCTGTAATCCTCCAAGAAGCTAGCCAGAAACTCCAAGAAGCTAGCCAGAAACTAGCCAGGAGCTAGCCAGAAGCTAATCCAGAAGCTAGTTCAGAAGCTAGTTAGCTTCTTTACTGGCAAATCGTTAGTATTCAGCTAACCACGGTTTGTGGTCATCAGCTATCCTTTAGCTCGAAAATCTATCGCCAGTTTTGTACGGCTCGGAACGGAACATACCGGACCAATTTTTCTCTCCATGTCCCTGGATTTCAACTGCTCTCTGGACATTCATACCCGGATCTCACAGCTAGCTAGCTAGCTAGCTGCTATCCATGTGACTATCGGCTTTCGTCGATTCCGGAGCAAACATCAATTATTCCGGAGCTAGCCAGCTCCGTCAATCACTCCTGAGTTCCATCAATCACTCCTGGGCTGCGGTCACCTATCCGGACCCGTTTTACTGCCTACGCGGAGCCCCACTGGGCCTTCACAACTGGACTGCCGACGTTATCTACCCGAAGGAGATCCGGCTGGCTCCTCCGTCGCGACGTTCCTTGAACGCCCATCTGCGGCCTGCTAACCGTTAGCTGTCTCACCGGCTGCTATCTGAATAGACAATCGGACAATTTATTTATTTGTATTATTATTATGTTTTCTTCTTGGGCCTCTATAACTATATCTATTGTTCTTATTTTTGTTGTTGTGTGATTTGGATTAATCCCCTCTACCACACGGAACCCCACTAATCTACTGACGGAACGCAAGAGGTGGCTAACAACAGACCTCCATCCTATGCTAGCTTGCTACCGATGGCCTGGCTAGCTGTCTAAATCGCCGACCCCCAACCAACCTCTCCACTCACTGGACCCTTTTGATCACTTGACTAAGCATGCCTCTCCTTAATGTCAATATGTCTTGTCCATTGCTGTTCTGGTTAGTGTTTATTGGCTTATTTCACTGTAGAGCCTCTAGTCCTGCTCACTATACCTTATCCAACCTATTAGTTCCAGCACCCACACATGCAATGACATCTCCTGGTTTCAATAATGTTTCTAGAGACAATATCTCTCTCTTCATCACTCAATACCTAGGTTTACCTCCACTGTAGTCACATCCTACCATACCTTTGTCTGTACATTATAGCTTGAAGCTATTTTATCGCCCCCAGAAACCTCCTTTTACTCTCTGTTCCAGACGTTCTAGACGACCAATTCTTATTGCTTTTAGCCGCACCCTTATTCTACTCCTCCTATGTTCCTCTGGCGATGTAGAGGTGAATCCAGGCCCTGCAGTGCCTAGCTCCACTCCTATTCCCCAGGCGCTCTCTTTTGACGACTTCTGTAACCGTAATATCCTTGGTTTCATGCATGTTAACATTAGAAGCCTCCTCCCTAAGTTTGTTCTATTCACTGCTTTAGCACACTCTGCCAACCCGTATGTTCTAGCTGTGTCTGAATCCTGGCTTAGGAAGACCACCAAAAATTCAAAATGTTTAATTCCAAACTACAACATTTTCAGACAAGATAGAACTGCCAAAGGGGGCGGTGTTGCAATCTACTGCAAAGATAGCCTGCAGAGTTCTGTCCTACTATCAAGGTCTGTACCCAAAAAATGTGAACTTCTACTTTTAAAAATCCACCTCTCTAAAAACAAGTCTCTCACCGTTGCCGCCTGCTATAGACCACCCTCTGCCCCCAGCTGTGCTCTGGACACCATATGTGAACTGATTGCCCCCCATCTATCTTCAGAGCTCGTGCTGCTAGGCGACCTAAACTGGAACATGCTTAACACCCCAGCCATCCTACAATCTAAGCTTGATGCCCTCAATCTCACACAAATTATCAATGAACCTACCAGGTACCTCCCCAAAGCCTTAAACACGGGCACCCTCATAGATATCATCCTAACCAACTTCCCCTCTAAATACACCTCTGCTGTCTTCAACCAAGATCTCAGCGATCACTGCCTCATTGCCTGCATCCGTAATGGGTCAGCGGTCAAACGACCTCCACTCATCACTGTAAAACGCTCCCTGAAACACTTCAGCGAGCAGGCCTTTCTAATCGACCTGGCCGGGGTATCCTGGAAGGATATTGATCTCATCCCGTCAGTAGAGGATGCCTGGATATTTTTTTTAAATGCCTTCCTAACCATCTTAAATAAACATGCCCTATTCAAGAAATTTAGAACCAGGAACAGATATAGCCCTTGGTTCTCCCCAGACCTGACTGCCCTTAACCAACACAAAAACATCCTATGGCGTTCTGCATTAGCATCGAACAGCCCCCGTGATATGCAGCTGTTCAGGGAAGCTAGAAACCATTATACACAGGCAGTTAGAAAAGCCAAGGCTAGCTTTTTCAAGCAGAAATTTGCTTCCTGCAACACGAACTCAAAAAAGTTCTGGGACACTGTAAAGTCCATGGAGAATAAGAACACCTCCTCCCAGCTGCCCACTGCACTGAAGATAGGAAACACTGTCACCACTGATAAATCCACCATAATTGAGAATTTCAATAAGCATTTTTCTACGGCTGGCCATGCTTTCCACCTGGCTACTCCTACCCCGGTCAACAGCACTGCACCCCCAACAGCAACTCGCCCAAGCCTTCCCCATTTCTCCTTCTCCCAAATCCATTCAGCTGATGTTCTGAAAGAGCTGCAAAATCTGGACCCCTACAAATCAGCCGGGCTAGACAATCTGGACCCTTTCTTTCTAAAATTATCTGCCGAAATTGTTGCCACCCCTATTACTAGCCTGTTCAACCTCTCTTTCGTGTCGTCTGAGATTCCCAAAGATTGGAAAGCAGCTGCGGTCATCCCCCTCTTCAAAGGGGGGGACACTCTTGACCCAAACTGCTACAGACCTATATCTATCCTACCATGCCTTTCTAAGGTCTTCGAAAGCCAAGTCAACAAACAGATTACTGACCATTTCGAATCTCACCATACCTTTTCTGCTATGCAATCTGGTTTCAGAGCTGGTCATGGGTGCACCTCAGCCACGCTCAAGGTCCTAAACGATATCTTAACCGCCATCGATAAGAAACATTACTGTGCAGCCGTATTCATTGATCTGGCCAAGGCTTTCGACTCTCAATCACCACATCCTCATTGGCAGACTCGACAGCCTTGGTTTCTTAAATGATTGCCTCCCCTGGTTCACCAACTACTTCTCTGATAGAGTTCAGTGTGTCAAATCGGAGGGTCTGCTGTCCGGACCTCTGGCAGTCTCTATGGGGGTGCCACAGGGTTCAATTCTTGGACCGACTCTCTTCTCTGTATACATCAATGAGGTCGCTCTTGCTGCTGGTGAGTCTCTGATCCACCTCTACGCAGACGACACCATTCTGTATACTTCCGGCCCTTCTTTGGACACTGTGTTAACAACCCTCCAGGCAAACTTCAATGCCATACAACTCTCCTTCCGTGGCCTCCAATTGCTCTTAAATACAAGTAAAACTAAATGCATGCTCTTCAACCGATCGCTACCTGCACCTACCCGCCTGTCCAACATCACTACTCTGGACGGCTCTGACTTAGAATTACGTGGACAACTACAAATACTTAGGTGTCTGGTTAGACTGTAAACTCTCCTTCCAGACCCATATCAAACATCTCCAATCCAAAGTTAAATCTAGAATTGGCTTCCTATTTCGCAACAAAGCATCCTTCACTCATGCTGCCAAACATACCCTTGTAAAACTGACCATCCTACCAATCCTCGACTTTGGCGATGTCATTTACAAAATCGCCTCCAATACCCTACTCAACAAATTGGATGCAGTCTATCACAGTGCAATCCGTTTTGTCAAAAAAAATCTCTGAAACTGGAAACACTTATCTCCCTCACTAGCTTTAAGCACCAACTGTCAGAGCAGCTCACAGATTACTGCACCTGTACATAGCCCACCTATAATTTAGCCCAAACAACTACCTCTTTCCCAACTGTATTTAATTAATTTATTTATTTTGCTCCTTTGCACCCCATTATTTTTATTTCTACTTTGCACATTCTTCCATTGCAAAACTACCATTCCAGTGTTTTACTTGCTATATTGTATTTACTTTGCCACCATGGCCTTTTTTGCCTTTACCTCCCTTCTCACCTCATTTGCTCACATTGTATATAGACTTGTTTATACTGTATTATTGACTGTATGTTTGTATTAGTCCATGTGTAACTCTGTGTCGTTGTATCTGTCGAACTGCTTTGCTTTATCTTGGCCAGGTCGCAATTGTAAATGAGAACTTGTTCTCAACTTGCCTACCTGGTTAAATAAAGGTAAAATAAATAAAATAAATAAATAAATCTCTCTCTCTTTCCTCCTTGCTCTCTTTCCTTCCTCCTTGCTCTCTTTCCTTCCTCCTTGCTCTCTTTCCTTCCTCCTTGCTCTCTTTCCTCCTCTCTTTCTCCTTCCTCCTCTTTCTCCTTCCTCCTCTTTCTCCTTCCTCCTCTTTCTCCTTCCTCCTCTTTCTCTCTCCTCGCTCGCCTTCCTCTTCTCTTTCGCCTTCCTCTCTTTCTCCTTCTCTGCCCTTCCTCATCTCTCTCCTTCCTCCTCTCTCTCTCTCCTTCCTCCTCTCTCTCTCTCCTTCCTCCTCTCTCTCTCTCCTTCCTCCTCTCTCTCTCTCCTTCCTCCTCTCTCTCTCTCCTTCCTCCTCGCTCTCTCTTTCCTCCTCGCTCTTTCCTCCTCGCTCTTTCCTCCCCTCTCTCTCTCTTTCCTCCCCTCTCTCTCTCTTTCCTCCCCTCTCTTTCTCTTTCCTCCTTCTCTTTCTCTTTCCTCCTCCCTCTCTCTTTCCTCCTCGCTCATTCCTCCTCTCTCCTTCCTCCTCTCTCTCTCTCCTCTCTCCTTCCTTCTCTCTCTCCTCTCTCTCCTTCCTTCTCTCTCTCCTCTCTCTCCTTCCTCCTCTTTCTCTCCTCCTCTCTCTCCTCTTTCTCTCCTCCTCTCTCTCCTCCTCTCTCTCCTCCTCTCTCCTTCCTCCTCTCTCTCTCATCCTCTCCTCCTCTCTCCTTCCTCCTCTCTCTCTCATCCTCTCTCCTCCCTCCTCTCTCTCTCCTCTCTCTCCTTCTCTCTCCTTCCTCCTCTCTCTCTCATCCTCTCTCCTCCCTCCTCTCTCTCTCCTCCCTCCTCTCTCTCTCCTCTCTCCTTCCTCCTCCTCTCTCTCTCCTCTCTCTCTCCTCTCTCTCTCCTCCTCTCCTTCCTCCTCTCGCTCTCGCTTTCCTCCTCGCTCTCTCTCCCTCCTCGCTCTCTCTCCTTCCTCCTCGCTCTCTCTCCTTCCTCCTCGCTCTCTCTCCTTCCTCCTCGCTCTCTCTTTCCTCCTCGCTCTCTCTTTCCTCCTCGCTCATTCCTCCTCTCTCCTTTCTCATCTCTTTCTCCTTCCTCCTCTCTCTCTCCTCCTCTCTCCTCATCTCTTTCTCCTTCCTCTCTCTCCTCTCTCCTTCCTCATCTCTCTCTCCTTCCTCCTCTCTCTTCCTCTTAGTTCTTTGTTTGTATCTCTCTGCATTCACAGACAGTATAATGTCAGTGTTTATTGGCATTGTATAATTATATATGTGGGTAATTTGATAGGATTATACAACAGCTCAGCCAATATTGTCTCAGAAATGCTGTGTTTCATGGTTTTTGGTCTAAATTACAGTATTAAACAGTCCCTGTGTGTCTCTCCCTCCAGCTGTCAGTACCCAGCTCACTCAACCTGCTGCCTGGCCAGATCCACATGATGAGGGAGACAGTGGAGACAGAGCGGGAGAGACGGAACAACCTGTCCCGTACCCTTGCTGCAGCATCCAGCGCCAACCTCAGTCTCGTTGAGGACATGCCTGCGTAAGCATACACTAAACTAATGGATTTTGCCTAACTCTGTATAGGCTTTGATTTCCTCTGTTCAGATGTGTTATATGTGGATGGTCTGTGTGCAGGTGTTACCAGCCAGTGTCTCGTATCGAGGCAGAGATTATGTTGGAAAGACACTCTGACCGTGGGAACCTGCTCTTGCGGCCCAGCAGGGACGGAGTCTCATTGGCTGTCACCACTCGACAAGACCTCAATGGGTATGCCCCCCCCCTTTCCCCTCAATTCCCGACAATGATATCTGCAGTACAGTCAAAGAAAATGCATGTCACATGATCATTTGATTAATAGTCCATGATAGGCCACACAGGCTGAGTCACGTGAAGAGAAGTGCATACTTATTTGTTGATGTGACAGATTCCAGTAGATAGATTGATTATTACTTATAATTCATTAATGTGCCACTCCTTGATAACGTATCTCTCTTCGGTCAGGTCTGTATTCAGACACTATCGCGTGGATAGGAAACATGATGGAGAATACACATTCGATGTAGAGACTCCAGTGAGTATTTCAAATGGATTCCTGCTTCCTCCTTCCTGAATACACATGCTTGTCAACTGCCACACACAATACTTTAATGCAAAATATTATATTTAAAGAAAGTTATTTTCTTTATGACAAATAACAATGTTGCACTTTTCCTCAATCTAAACTTATGAAAGTGAATTCTCGTTATGACCCTAGAGAGGCATTGAACCTCAGGTTTACCCAAAAGGAGGGCGTGATAAGGGAGACTGATGAAATATTCCACAGGTACTCACAGGACAATAAACCATAACAGATTGTCTTTGCCTGCCCCCGTTTTCTCCTGATTTACAGACAACTCAATCAGTATGATAATACATCTTACCTTTATTGGTCCTTTCTGAAGTGATGAGCGGGACAAGGCCTTAGTTCTGCTGTAGGCGATCTCTGAGATTTTAACTCTGATTGATTGCTGGTACAGTGTGTACTAAATGTTTCTCTAAATGAATCATGTTGACTCGGTCTGTTTTAAGGCATAGGCTGCACTCACACAGGCAGACTGATTCTGATACCGGCCAATTCTGATATTTTTTCTACTAATTGGTCTTTTGACTAATCACATCAGATCTTTTCACAGCAGATCTTTTTCAGAGCTGATCTTATTGGTCAAAATACCAATTAGTGGAAAAAAAAGATCCGATTTGAGCTGCCTGTCTGAATGCAGCCATATTGACAGGCTGTTTTCAGCTGTGGTGTATGCAGTTTGTTAGTGATATGGGTTCTGCCTGTAGATCCCCTGTGCCACACTGCATGGTGTCATCAACTGTCTTGTGGAGAAGACTAATGGAGCTCTGACACCCTTCATTATGGAAGGACCCTATGAAGAGAGCATCAGTAAGAAAGAGCACACACACACCATTTACTACCATTTATTCTCTCGCTCTCGCTCTCTAATTCTCAGTTTTTCCCTGTGTTTCTGTTAATTGTCCATCTTAAGTTAAATATGGCTCTGGCTTATCAGTCGTGTTGGTCATAACATTAATACCCGCTGTCTATGCAGCGTTTGTTCAGGCAAATGAGGAGAGTGGAGAGAAGAGTCTGCAGTGCGCCCCCAGTACTCCCATGCCCCCTGTGCCAGTCCCTGCCCTCCCTCCCAAACCAGGTATACAGACCTCCCTTACTGGGACCTCCTTGACCCTGTTAACAATCACACACACCTTTACAATGGCACCATGTTGGCTTTACATCAAGAGTATCATCTCTAACCAACTTTACAACTATAGCTCTCATTAAAATAAGGAATTGGCCGCTAACACACATTTTTGGACAGGTAGACAAGACCGGTAGTTAATTTGCGTGGTGTTAGACTATATGATGTAAGACCATGGGAAAGGATCTGATCCTAGATCTACTTGGCAACTTCTTTCTCAAGCTTCAAATGATCAATGTTTTGCCTTAATAATGACCAGATTCAATGAGTTGTAATGGAAAGAGGACATAAAAGGAATATTGTGTTTTAATCCCAGGTCCAAGAGAGCGCGTGCCAACTCCAGAGTCTGAGTCAGATAGAGGGGAGATCCTTTACCTCAATGACACCCGTGAGTACTATCATTCCTCTGTCCCCCCTGCGCTCCATCTTCCAACACACTTCAGGTATGACTTCATTCCTCTGTCCCCCCTGCGCTCCATCTTCCAACACACTTCAGGTATGACTTCATTCCTCACCCTCTGTTGCTATTCCTGTTTGTGTGCTTTTCTAGAGCAAGAAAAGGAAGAAGGCACTGCAGTGCAGGCTGCTCACCCCCTTCAGCCTCCTCCCACACCTTTCCGTCTGCTAAGTGAGTCCCGCTATCTTAAGACTAAGACTACTGGTACTTTAGGAGAGATTGGGGTGAGTTGAGCCAAAGGGTTCCTTTTTTTTCTTGGAAACCATGCATTTGATAATTTGACCAAATATTTAGGAAGAGAGTCTGTGAAGGAAGAAACCACATGGAAAATGTGGTAAGCAAGTTAGATCCAATAAACGGATTTTCACAAATTTTCACAAAGATTTTTTGATGCTTGTATCAAAACAAAAGTATATCATTTTAAGATTGTTCTGTACTTTAGATTGGGTTTCTATAACCTACAATATGAGGTCCTAAACCTAGCATGAAAGTGCATCCTTGTAGCTGTGTGGGCTAATATATTCCAAATATTTGCCATGGGGGGGGGGGGGGGTTGAGGAATTGGAATGTCGAGCAAATTGAAGTGTCAAACCGATTTTCTACAATGCGATTTTCTGGATTTGTGTTTTAGATTCCGTCTCTCACAGTTGAAGTGTACCTATGATTAAAAAAAATACAGACCTCTACATGCTTTGTAAGTAGGAAAACCTGCAAAATCGGCAGTGTATCAAATACTTGTTCTCCCCACTGTATGTAGATACCCTATGGATGCAAAAGTATGTGGACACCCTTTCAAATTAGTGGATTCGGCTATTTCAGCCACACCCGTTGCTGACAGGTGTATAAAATTGAGCACACAGCCATGCACTCTCCATAGACAAACATTGGCAGTAGAATGGCCTCACTGAAGAGCTCAGTGACTTTCAACATGGCACCGTCATAGGATGACACCTTTCCAACAAGTCAGTTTGTCAAATTTCTGCCCTGCTAGAGCTGCCCCGGTTTACTGTAAGTGCTGTTATTGTGAAGTGGAAACGTCTTGGAGTAACAACAGCTCTGCCACAAAGTGGTAGGCCACACAAGCTCACAGAATGTGACTGCCAGGTGCTGAAGCGCGTAGCGCGTAAAAATGGTCTGTTCTCAGTTGCAACACTCACTACTGAGTTCCAAACTGCCTCTGGAAGCAACGTCAGCACAAGAACTGTTCGTCGGGAGTTTCATGAAATGGATTTCCATGGCCGAGCAGCCGCACACAAGCCTAAGATCCCCATTCACCATGCCAAGCGTCGGCTGGACTGGTGTAAAGCTCATTTCCACTGGAGCAGTGGAAATACGTTCTCTGGAGTGATGAATCCCGCTTCACCATCTGGCAGTTCAGCGGATGAATCTGGGTTTGGCCGGATGCCACATACTTTTGGTCATGTAATGTATCTTTGTTAGAAAGAATACTATATTTCCCTTGTCGTAGGGATGCTGAATCATGTAGATAATGTTTCCACTCTCCCCGACTACTCTAACAACCTCGGTCAATAACAAACTGAAAGGCATTTCATGAACTATTGGAGTAACAATGACTCAGCCACTTATAGCTGAGCTTACGGTTAGTCGACCTTCATCAGAGCATATCTCCACAAACAATAGTGGAACAGATAAAGCCATACAGCGAGCCAGAGGTAATTGCAAACACCTGATGTAATCTAAAGTACCCAAAAGGGCCACTAGATGTAATATCATATGGAAATACAGGATAGAACAGAACGTTATAGATGTATTTCTACTAGAACAAACCACATGTACACAGGGAATGTGGTGTTAGCATAAGGAACCTATACTCTCAAGTAGAGGGCAATAAAGCTGAAAAACAGCAAAAGAAAGACAAGGAAAACATATAAAAGGGAAAGGGGGATACCTAGTCAGTTGTACAACTGAATGCCTTCAACTGAAATGTGCCTTCCGCATTTAACCCAACCCCCCTGGATCGGGGGGGGCTGCCTTTATCGACATCCACGTCATCGGGAACAGTGGGTTAACTGCCTTGCTCGGGCAGGCACGACAGATTTTTACCTTGTCAGCTCAGGGATTCGATCCAGCAACCTTTCGGTACAACACTATATACAATGTTTGTGCACAATTTCGACTTAAAATATCAAAGGGACGCGAAAGGGACTCGTTTCGTGGAACCACCCGTATTATGGTACTTTGTTTCATTGTTTTTTGTTTCTTTTTTGGGTAGCTGCTTGTGTGACACTAAATCTTCCCTTTTGGAATTGATCAATCAATGAAAACATTATCCCTTGTGTTGTAGAAGCTGAGAGGAAGACCCTGAAGCCACCACTGATGCCCCCTGTTCCGACACCTCGTACCTCCCCCAGCACCTCTACAGATACCCCTGACGCCAGGTTGAGACGCCTCGCTGTAAATTCTGTCCCACTAGACGTTGTGGCTCAGAGTAGGTCAACCGTTTTGGTTGTCTTTTCATTTAGAACAGTTCCAATCATCTACAATATGATTATAAGAAGTAATTGCTCAGGGAACTTAAACCCCTAAATGCTGGTTTCTTGACTCTCTTGTCATCCTTTCAGCCATATCTGCAGAGCTGAAACTGAAGTTGGAGAAGAGGTTGGCGCATCAACAGTGACCTCTCCTGGCAGCTATTCCATCTGCAGGTGAAAAAAACGACTACAACACTGGCCTCGCAACAAATTGAGAACACTCCCTCAACTCCCTACTACTGCCCTAAAGCTTGATTAAAATTGGCCCGACTAGGGCCAGTTAAGTGCTGTCGCTTGTGTGAATTACAGTTCAAAGCATGTCGGATGGGTGCCGGATGCCGTTGGGTCACATTCTCCCAGAGAATCTGTCTGTAGTCCCATTTATACCTGGTGCTAACATGCACCCTTTGTCCTGATCTTGCCCACATTTTTAGACTGGTGTAGATGATTAAAATACACATTGTAGTCAGGCATGCATTGTCTTGATATCAATCAAGTGTAAACAGATCTGGATGATCAAACAATTAAAAGAATCATTATACCATCCTCTAGTGTTGTTGACAGTTAGAACCTTTGTCTTTAAAATAAATGCATTCATATTATTTAGAAAAAATATCTGTCAAATAATTTGCATACAGGGAATCTGGTCACATTTAATACAATGTGTAAACACGACAAACCTTGATCGGATCATATTGATCAGATCATGAAACTCACATGTTAGCACAACGTGTAAACAAAGCTAATGTCTCTAATAGACCGACATGGGCTGTGTTTCCCTCCGTCTGGCCGCCTCCTACCCTGGGCTGCGTGCCTGGGTGTCTCCCGAGCTCGCTGTCAGCTCAGACTCTCAGAAGATGAATGCCTTATCGATTCCTCCTTCCTGGATCGTTTCATCCAAACCACACACTAACAAATAATTAAGACTGTAAATCGCCATGTAAATGTCACATTATTCACACCATGCATATTTTTCCTATAATCCAATAGGCCTACAGTATCAAATATTTGTCTATACCGGTCAGTGTTGTTTGGCTCTTGTTAAGTTTTGTCTTCTGATATAACACTACAATCTTTACTGGGGGCATTATATTTGTCTCTCAGTTCTATGTCAGAAAAGTAATGAAGCCAATTTGTCCTGATTGAAATAAAACGAATTACAGGGATTATATCCTGTCTATATTCTTGTGAGAACAAAATGTAGTAGTCTTTACTCCTGAAATGTACACAATGAGAGACACACAGGGCTGTCTTACTGCTTTATTAAACTCAGTGAGACAGATGCATACTGTAGTGGAAAAATGAAAGGGACATATTTACAATGTGAAATTTGTTCACCCATGAAATAAAGAAAAAAGCATTGCAGGTTATATTCATATGATGCATACCATCAACATGACAAGAACGTAAGATTGTATTTAAAATAATAGCACACCAGCACTGAGTTTAGACATCAGGTGACATGAATAAGGAATGGTGTTAACATTGAACTAAACACTTTCAGCAACATCTCTTTCTTATCCAGGGAGTCCCCACCCAGCTCATAAAATGGCTTATCTTCTCACTGCAGGTGATTAAACGGTGACAAGTTAGGGACACACACATAACAGAACATTTCAAACCAACACACGCATATTCAGACCCATGCTCCCCCATACAAACACTTCTACAAAACAATCAGGTGTACTGTATTTCCAACTCTGTTTCCACTGGTCCCCAGACAGCTGCTGGCGATGTAGAATTCAATACATTCCTAGTGTTTATATATTGATTATAAGCATGTCATTTTGCTACAACGTTATTTGGGTTATACAGATAAATTAGGTGTTTCTGTACTGAGGAGCAACTAGCTAAATTATAGGCAGAGGATTCTGAACATTCAGTATGTATTAATGACTACTGTACTACAACCAAGTTATATGGACTATTTGTTTCTCGTTGCATTGGGGTCTTTGACTGTTACATTTAAATATAAACATATGTGCCTAGCTCCTAATATACTGGTAACTAGGCTTTTGTCATTTTGCCTTTAATTATGGATTTGAATTAAATGGCTGATTCAGTTCTGCCTAAGTGAGTATACTGATGAGGGCACCTCTCTGGAAGGCACAGGGAGTGTAATGAGCTGACTTGGATGAGGCAGAGAAGAACCATCACCCCAGGCAAGCAGGCAGGCATGGTGTGTATGGTGGTGTTGGGATGAGCAGTGGGCAGCACTGGGCCAGTTTGAGCTCCTAGCACCACACAGCCTCAGTGGGGTAAAGTTCTGCAGTGGCTGTGGCCTGGATGGGTCTAGGTGAGGCTGGCGTTGGAGCTGCTGGTACCACTGTTCTTCCTCTGGCCACTCTGCACCACACTGGGCACCTGCAGACCCGTCTGCACCGAGAAACTCCCATTCCACACCTGCAGGGGTTCGACAGAACACAAACTTAACATATAAAGGTGTGTTTTCTCGAAGACAGTGGGCCTAATTTCTTTCTGCTGTGACTTGCCTAGAGATAGTGACCCACAAAGTAAACAAAATCAAAGTTTCTCACCGAGAAGGCTGGTATGACAGGCTGAGTGAACTTGGTTCTAAAGGTGTGCATCAGCGTCTTGGTTCTGGCGTTGTAGAAGGACAGTGCTCCTGGATGGAGAGAAATGTAACTAAGGCAGCTAAAGATTTGATACAGCAGCATAGCAACAGAACACAGACAGAGTACAGACAGGCTCAAGTGAACATGTTCATTTGATTACATTACCTAACCCACTCCTGATCCAATCCTTAATCCAGACCTATTTAATCCTATTTAATGAAGATTGGTCTTAAATACAAATCACTATGTACTGTTTGTCAGTCTCAGTTAAGTGGTCCCCCTGACTAGATGTAGAAAAGCTGATCCAGTGTAAGGTGGAGAGGAGATATATTTGAGGTGTATCTGGGGGTCTGTCTCACCCTCCTCGTAGTTGCAGTAGACCCCTATGCGGTCCGGGATGGGACAGTCCAGGGCACGGGCCTTGTTGTTGTGCTTGGCTGTGAGGCTCTGGTGCAGCCAGTTGTTCAGGTGGATGCACCAAGAGGCGTTGCTCTTCCCCAGCTGGTCAAAGCGGCCCAGGTTCCGCAGGGCCAAGCCCACAGCGAACGCCTTGCTCTCCTTATCGAACCGCACCTCCCAGTACTGCTGGCCTGCGTCGATAAAGGTGTCTCCCAGTACAGTGTAGGACTCAGCCGTGAATCGGTCTCTGCCGACCCGAGCAGATGGCACTCTCTTCGGTGAATTCATGGCCGTCCTAGGAGAGGAGAAGAGGGAGAGTCAGAGGACGCCAAAGTTGAACCTCAACTTTCATGCACAAAGGATATGGCAGAAAGTGTTTCTGACCTGGCTGGGGAGTGCATGGGAGATTGGTTGGTTCTGTTCTTGTCCTTGCGGATGTCCTGGATGATTTTCCCCCCACAGCTGTCCCACTCCACACTGAGGTCCTCCACTTTCAGGTTCTGATGGGACGAGCCTGCATCCAGTTTGAACAGGAACGCTGCAGGGAGGAGTAGAGGGGTGGCGAGATAGAGACAGGCTTGATATTGATGTGCTGACTCATTGATTCTTATCACATCAGAAGATATTTAGGACAAAAAGATAGCGTGTACATGCATTCTCCCTCCTGAGTGGAGGACAATGTCCAGTTCACCCACCATGTGTCTCCAGTGTTACAAGCTCAGAGAACTCGCCTGCCACAGCCTTGTTACACGCCTTCACACGGAACGTCATGTAACGTGTGTCGAAGCGAAGCCCTGAAATCACATAACGTGTACTTGATAATCACAGTTTAATTTAAGTAAACGTATTACTCCTAGGCTACTGCATCTAAAGACAGGCCCTCCTTTTACTAGTTAACCCAAGCCATAACCCTAACCCTCGTTTCATGTCCACATCCCCGGCTCAACCCTGACCCTAGCTTTAACTCTAACCCGTAGCCTGACACGCTTACCTGTAAGGGTGTACTCTGTCTCTCGAATGCCCTCCACCACCATCCAGGGGTAGTCCTCCCGGGCGCGGGGCGGCCCCTCGTAGTTGGTGCGGCGATGCTCCAGGTCATAGTGATCTATCTTGGTGTCAGGCTCCGGCAGAGCCCACTGTACTGTCACCGTGTTGTCACAGACCTGGCACTCTGACACCAGAATCTCTGGGGTGGCAGGTACTGGGGAGAGAAATTGGGGATTACGTCCTTCATACTGAGAGGGCTAGGTTTGGTCAACATGGGTGGTACCAAAAAGACATGGTCACAACAGTTAATTGAAATATAACTTCAGTAAAGAATGTTGCAAGCACAGAAATAAGGATGAATAGAACGAGCTTGGAACCTCTAACATTGGCAATTTGACTGGTAAACTCATGAGGCAATCATTTCCATGGTAATGTAGAATGTTCATTCAAATTATGCTAACTTATGTGGCTCATGCAATTTGTAATGACATTTGAGTTGATTCAACAAATCACAGCACAGATTGCTGGTTACACTTCCTGCTTTTACTTCCTGCTTTGCTCCAATGGGTAAACTCAGAATGGCCGCCAGTCCACCCATTATACCATTATTGACTTGAATGGAGACGACGCCCATTCTATTCATTCTTATTTCTTTGGTTGTAAGAGCATTGTCCATTGCTGTTATTAAAGAGAAACCAATAGACAGACAGACATGGGTCCCACACTGACCTGGGAGGAACTTGATTGCCTGCAGCATCTCCCGCTCTTGGGTGAAGTCCACCATCATGTGACTCATGCTGTCACTGGCTTTGGCTTTCAGTGACAAACGGAAGGCAGGGGCCATTGTCACACTGCTCTCCCCCAAACAAAGACACACAGTGAGACATGTCTCATTATTCAACCCACTGAATGACTGACAGGACACGTGAGTGTTGTACTGTAATACTACTGTAACTGGTAATCACTTTACACAGAGCTATAATAACATACTATTTTTCTAAAGTACCACACAAAAACATGTTTGTGAATCATGAACAGACACACTGAAACATCCAAAACTAAACTGACACAGCCAGAGAGGGGATAGATTGGAGCATGTGCCATGGGGGACTGGCACATGTTTGGGACAGAGAGGGCAGGTGAGGTGAGCAAGAAGACTACAGAGTGGTGATTAAAAGGGTGTGCTACAGCGTGATTGTATGTAATATATATTTTGTTGTAATGTGTGTGGGTGAGCAGATGGTTAGTGAGTTAAGAAGATACTTTGAGAAATGGAGAGCAATGAACAATACCTATCCTTAATGTCTTTGGCCGCCTGGAGAGAAGCAGACAGGGAAAGCAAAAGGGAAAGGAGGGGAGATATGGACCGAGAGAGAACTCAGTTTCAGCCACATCCTTACAATTGTGTTACACAGTAAACATACATCACGAACCACATCAGATCAACATACTGTACTGCTTTACAATAAAGGTACATAAAGATAAGAAACAGATAGTAACTGTGTAGCGCAGTTGGTAAAGCCTGGCGCTTGCAACGTTTCCTACAGGGGACCAGTCTGTAAAAGTACAAAAATGTATGCACTCACTACTGTAATTCATTCTGGATAAGAGCGTCTGCTAAATGACTAAAATGTCAAATGTATAACAACACTTATGCCAATAAAACCATTATGGATATCCTCAAGCAAAATGCCAATGGCATCATTGCATAAGATATGGAAATGAAATTAGCTAGGTTGTGGAAGCTTTTCATCCAGCCGTTACCTGAGTGAAGTCGTCTGCTTCCGAGGAGCAGAGAGTCTGATTGGCTACCTCCAAAAGCTCCTCAGAGCTCTCCAGGGCTTTGGAGCACGCACTCAGCTGACTCTGAAAGAGAACCAGAGAGAGAGAGAGAGAGAGAACCAGAGAGAAAACCAGAGAAAGAGAACCAGAGAGAACCAAAGAGAGAGCGAACCAGAGAGAGCAAACCAGAGAAAGAGAACCAGAGAGAGAGCGAGAACAAGAGAGAGAAAACCAGAGAGAGAGAGAGAACCACAGAGAGAGAGCGAAAGAACCAGAGAGAGAGAGAGAGAGAGAGAGAACCAGAGAGAGAGAGAACCAGAGAGAGAACGATGACCATATTATGTATGATTATATTAGACACACATTTCCCTCAGATTACATAGACCCACAAACAATTAGAAAGCAAATCCAATTTTGATAAACTCCCATATCTATTGGGTGAAATACCACAGTGTGAAAACACAGCAGCAAGATGTGTGACCTGAGGCAACCAGTGAAGAACAAACACCATTGTAAATACAACCCATATTTATTTATTTTCCCTTTTATACTTTAAATACTTGCCCATTGATACAACACTGTATGTATACTTAATATGACATTTGAAATGTCTTTATTCTTTTGGAACTTGTGTGAGTGTAATATTTAATGTTCACTTTTTATTGTTTATTTTACTTTTGTTTATCCATTTCACTTGCTTTGGCAATGTAAACATATGTTTCCCATGCCAATAAAGCCCCTTGAATTGAATGGAATTGAGAGAGAACCAGAGTGAAAGGCAGAGAGAGAGAAGAATATATTTAATCACAGTCCAGACAATGTTTCCTCCTAATGTAACAAGCGTCTTCTTTACTGTGTCATTGAGGTTTCTTTCCATCACAGGAAGAGTTATTTGAGTTGAATTGTCATGAGCCACTTTTCTTTTCTTTCAATTGACCTACTGTAATTGGCTGTTCAGTATATCACTTCGGTTTCTACACATCCCATTCACATAATCAAGCAGGATGCAGTGTAGTTATGTTATCACAATGCAATGTAATTATGTTATCACGATGCAATGTAGTTATGTAAAGCTGCCCATGCCGTTGCTTTGTCTGACTGACTGGCTAACTGACACTCAGATGCTGAGAGGTAAACAGGATTATACAGTACACAGACACAATAATCTTCTAGGAATATTAATGTTGCAGACCCCAACACACACAGTCTTTCATACTGTAGCAACATTTCTAAGCAACACAGAATCAGTATGCACATGGCTTTACTCACAAAAAAAGTTAGCCCGATTCTAAACCTGAGAATGAGTCATGCTAAACTGATCATAAGTCGATCCTATTGTCGGATAGCCTGGGAAGTCATGAAAATGTTTCAATGCTGAATGTTAATGACTGAAATCTTAAAAGATCAAGAAATGCAAAGCAAAAGCCTGTAAAATCCTTATCCAGTAAAAGCCCAATAAAGATGAACTGACCTGTAGCTCATAGGTGTGGCTGGCCCTCTCCTGTTTGATCCTGGTGACCATACTGTCTTTCAGCTCATCCAGTACTGAGTGGAGGGAGCTGAACTCCGTCTCCAGGTCCTCCTGGACACGGCTGGAGTTCCCCTGCAGGGGCCAATAGGGAAGGAATCAGTTCACTGATAGACTCTCTGACCATCCAGTCAGACAGACTAGTACGGCATGTACACTATGCCAAGTTCATAAAACCATTGTGTCGCACACATGCTGCAATCTTGCTTCAGACTGTAATCTAATGTTAGACCTGCCCAGATGGTGTGTACAGTACCTCCAGGTTCTCCAGGCTCTGTTTCAGACAGCAGATGAAGTTTGTGATCTCATCATTCTTCAGGGCCAGGGTAGTGGTGATCTTACGCAGTGATTCCTGCAGAATGTAAAACAAAGTTAAAAGTAGCCAAGTATCTGCCTAAGAATAATCTGTATCGCATTTGGACACTGGAACAAGTTCTCAATTATAGAATAGAAAACAGTAGAATATTTCATGAAATACCTTGCTTCAGGATTACACAGATCACCCCTCCTTACAATAGCCTACATTCAAATGAGTAAGGGTGAATCAAATGGTCAGTACTTGGTCATCTGCATTTCTTGGGAGTAAATTTCCACTTCTGTGTAAACTGTGACCAGGGCGGGCATCTTGCTACTTGACCGGAAGTATGCGCATCCATAATGTAATAATGCGTCTCCAGTTGTTGGGTTTAACCCCTCATAAAGCCTACACTAGGCACCCCATCTCCGAAGCAGCCAAACTCACACATTGAATTAATGATACTGCATTAAAAAAGATCCAGGCAAATTATGTCAACAGTCCAGTCCCAACCCGTCAGTTCAGTTCAGTTCATACACTCCAAGAAGCATTTGATATGCTCTTTGATGCGATAGGCTATGCGCCAGGCCCAAATCATAGGGATAATGGGACACTCTCTGCTCCCACCTGTTTATTATCGCAACCTAGGTCTCTGTAGAGCGATACAAAATAAAAACAAACAGTTGTGAATGTGTCTTGGACTGGTATGCATTTACAAGTTTAATCAATAAACACTATTCTGGGACCTGTCACGGCAAGGCGTAGTTTTCTCGAAAACTAATGCTCAGAGTAGTAATTGGTTGAGGGACTGCAAACCTTGCTGTCGACGTGCCTCCATAAAATACGCCTTGTCTTTTAAATCAATTACAAGATGTAACCATTCAAGGTCTTACAATGATGTAAGACATCAACAAAGTTCCGGTCCTCCGCGCTACTCCTCCTTTCTTTGTACGCCCTGCGACCGCCGCAAACACAAAACACCTGTTCGGTCGGTTGTTCCTACCTTCTGATCTCCCATCTTGCTGTTCCAATGAACCAGTGCCGGTGTATCAGGAATTATAAATACTGTTCTTTCGCGTCTACTCTTTTCGATGTATTTGGAGCACACTGACTACTGGTCTGGTACTGATGCTGCTGGAGTGCATTGCATCTCCTGTCCAACGTTTAGGGCCGTCTTGTGTTTTGCGCAGATGCAGTAGAAGGGAAATCTGGGTAGTGTGGTTTTAATATGAACCATATTACGTAATCGTTGGTATAATCTGTTTCCATTCAGGTAGGTATTCTTTCCTTTGTAAACGAAAACCAATTAGGTCATCACCAGAAAATAAATTAGAATGATGATTAAATCATGTCAATGTGGAGCTATATGGGGCCCTCCGCATTGTTAACAAATTTGAGGCGAACGGCAGTACAGAGGTAGATTTGGCTTCCTCAAGCCACGGAGGTTTCTCAATTGCGTCACATCCTCCATATGGAGCATTTCGGACCAAGCATTGATTCGTTTAGTCAAAAAGATATCTCAGACAGCACTTGCCCGATTTTGATTAAACTTTGGTGAATGGTGCGTCTTGCCATAGAGATTCGGCATTTACAAAATTACAAGGCTTGGCCCAAGGGAGCTATAGTAATTCACCGTGAAAACAACAACAATAATTCACCATGCCATTGGATTTATGTTGAAAGTTAGGTGAAAAAAAGACGAAACTCCCTTGATGACTTTTTGCAAATCAAATCAGTTTTTCTTGTTGCTTCAACTTCATAACATTTCATTTTTGTTGTTGAAATGACATGGAAACAACGATGATTCAAACTATTTTTGAGCCACAGGAGTTTGGTTGCACCTTAATTCAGGAGGACGGGCTCGTGGTAAAGTCTGGAGTGGAATTGTATCAAACACATGGTTTCTATGTGTTTGATGCCATTCCATTTGCTCCATTCCAGCCATTATTATGAGCAGTCCTCCCCTCAGCAGCCCCCACTGTTTTGCACAGTGAGCTGGATGTGGTTGACCCCTTTCTTCTTCCTACCACAAAAAGTAAAAGACAAAATGTGTCTATCAATGTTAAGGTCGTATCACATTCTACACATTCTGGGTTAACTTTATGGTTGTCTATGTATACTACTTGCATTACTTAATTTTTCATGCTGCTATATAAACAACTTTCATCATAAACTTTAGAGCTTTGTATTGTTTTGCCACAGGAAGTCACACGGATATTCTCGTAACGTTGACTGTAGTGACAAAGTGTGTTAACACATTTGGACCAAAACCCACAAGCTCTCGAAGCCCCTTCAATTTCTCTGAGCCACATTTACAATTTGACCACACAGACTTACTCATTGAGAGGTGGCATATGCCCTTACACTACAGTGCACAAAGTACCAACCTCTGAGGACACCTGTGATTGCAGAATAACTTTTAGCACAGCAGAAGTTTTTATGTATGTAGTCTACCAGTCTTTGTGGTTATTTGTGCAGCCGCCACACCTCACCCCTTATGTCTGGTTTCAGAATACGGTAAATGTTATGCACCTCCTTCCACCCACAGATAAGAGTCCTTCCTCATCTCACTCAAGAAGGTACTGTTGCTATGATGTGCAGGAAGACCGAGTGAGAAGCCAACCTTTGAGCCCAGGAAATGGACATCTGGAACAAAGTGATCAACTTGCTGTTTCTTATAGGTAGGGTTACTACTTCTTGCTATACAACACATGCATGGTTAAACAATATAACCATGAAAACATTTGCTTTTTGGAATTGTATTTTTCATAGACCCTTGATTTTCATTGGGTTGTATACTGACTGACAAACTGCATGCACATGTCTGGTTGACCTCCTATTGTGAAGATACCTTCATAATAAAAGCAATACTATTACAATGTTGGTCTCATGGAAGGGTAAATAAGAGGTCTTAACTGTATACTGACATATATGGTTTGCGCATTTGAGTGACAACATTGGACAAACAGGTCCCCGATAAAAGTACTGTACTGTACATGGGGTGAACAAAACATTAGGAACACCTGCTCTTTCCACCCAAAGGACATCCAGCCAACTTGACTCAACTGTGGGAAGAACTGGAGTCAACATGGGCCAGCATCCCTGCGGAATGCTTTCGATACCTTGTAGAAGCCATGCACCGACGAATTGAGGCTGTTCTGAGGGCAAAAGGGGGTGCAACTCAATATAAGGAAGGTGTTCCTAATGTTTTGTACACTGTGTATGTTCAGTTATTGCATGTGCAACATGATGCAATTATGGTTCTCCATTGTCTTACTCTGCTTTTCCCCTAGTCTGAATTCATTGAACTTCTCATTGTTTCTAAAAAAAACAAATAAATCGCTTGTGTTTTATATTACCCTACCCCTTAGCTCTCATGGCAACAGTGACGTCTGCTCTGAGCGTTGTGATCACGGAACCACCCCAAAGGACAGTGGAAGCTCCTCTTGGTTCCTCTCTGATCCTCATCTGCAGTTTTGAGCCCCAGACTAGTGCCTGGGTGAGGTGGTATTTCAACATAAACCAATCATGCGGTGATTCTAGTTCCAGTCAACTTTCCTCCCATAAGATATCGGTCAACAAGACTGTGGAGCAGAACGATGGAGGTCATGTCCTTCAGGAGTCTGGGAGAGCTTGGTCCAGACTGACTGTGAGAAATGTCCGGTACAATGACAGTGGGTGGTACTTCTGCCAGGTTTTGGCAGATATCCCTTACCTTAGAAACAGTAACAGCAATGAAACTCAAGTTATTATTAGTAAGTACAAAATAACATTTTCATCTGATACATCCTCCTCCCTTCAGCATGTGCATAAATGTATCGTGGTTATAATGGTAATATTTATCATACACCAGTAGCATCATTGGCAGCACTGCTAATATACAGTATATATTTTTAACTCATTGTGTTCTTTATAATGCAGCTGGCAAGATGACAGAGAGTACCCCTCCATTGATGACAGGTAAATCCTCAAACTTCAACCATAGACATTCTCTACATTTTAGACATTTAGCAGATGCTCTTATTCAGAGCAAATTACAGGAGCAATTAGAGTTAAGTGTAGAATAATAGTGAAGACATCAAAACTAATGAAATAACACATATGGATCATGTAGTAACCAAAAAAGGTGTTAAACAAATCAAAATATGTTTTAGATTTTAGATTCTTCAACATAGCCACCCCCTTTGCCGTGATGACAGCTTTGTACACTCTTGGCATTCCCTCAACCAGTTTCACCTGGAATGCTTTCCCAACAGTCTTGAAGGAGTTCCTATATATGCTGAGCACTTGTTTGCTGCTTTTCCTTCACTCTGCCGTCCAACTCATCCCAAACCATCTCAATTGGGATGAGGTCAGGTGATTGTGGAGGCCAGGTCATCTGATGCAGCACTTCATCACTCTCCTTCTTGGTCAAATAGCCCTTACACAGCCTGGAAGTGTGTTGGGTCATTGTCCTGTTGAAAAACAAATGATAGTCCCACTAAGCCCAAACCAGATGGGATGGCATATCGCTGCAGAATGCTGTGGTAGCCATGCTGGTTAAGTGTGCCTTGAATTCTAAATAAATGACTGACAGTGTCATCAGCAAAGCACTATCTCATCTCCTCCAATTTTGACTCATCACATCAGAAGACAGATTTCCACTGGTCTAATGCCTGTTGCTGGTGTTTCTTTGCCCAAGCAAGTCTCTTCTTCTTATTGGTGTCCTTTATTAGTGGTTTCTTTGCAGCAATTCGACCATGAAGGCCTGATTCACGCAGTCTCCTCTGAAAAGTTGATGTTGAGATGTGCCTGTTACTTGAACTCTGTGAAGCATTTATTTGGGCTGCAATTTCTGAGGTGCAGTTAACTCTAACGAATGTATACTTTGTAGCGTAGGTAACTCTGGGTCTTCCTTTCCTATGGCGGTCCTCATGAGAGCCAGTTTCATCATAGCGCTTGGTGGTTTTTGCGACTGCACTTGAAGAAACATTCAAAGTTTTTGAAATGTTCCGTATTGACTGATCATCATGTCTTAAAGTAATGATGGACAGTCGTTTTCCTTTGCTTATTTGAGCTGTTCTTGTCATAATATGGACTTGGTCTTTTACCAAATAAGGCTATCTTCTGTATACCACCCCTACCTTGTCACAACACAACTGATTGGCTCAAACGCATTAAGGAAAGAAATTCCATTAACTTTTAACAAGGCACACCTGTTAATTGTAAAGCGTTCCACGTGACTATGTCATGAAGCTGGTTGAGAGAATGCCAAGAGTGTGCAAAGCTGTCATCAAGGCAAAGGGTGGCTACTTTGAACACTTGTTTGGTTACTACATGATTCCATGTGTGTTATTTCATAGTTTTGATGTTTTTACTATTATTTTACAATTTAGAAAATAGTACAAATATCCAAACTTGACTAGTAGTGCATATTTTTGTCCGTGAGTGCTGTACGTGTGTTCTTGTGTGCCTGCATGCATGTGTGGTTGTCTCAATATTTTTCAAAATGACAATGTTGATTTCCATACTTTTTATAACTGTATACAAAATAAATAAAAGTGTCTTTGAATAAATCAATTACATTTTCCCCTTGATCTCCCTCCAACCAGTAACTTGGTCTCCCCACTCCAATGAGGGTTTGCTTCTAGGCTGGAAGCTGTGGGTAGCAGTGGGAGTAGCAAGTGCCATACTGGTTTCACTGCTAGTGGTCATCTGGATCTTACTACAACGAAGGAGAAGCATAATACAAAGAGGTACAAAGATGTTTGTGCTATAAAAATGTATTTAGCCAGTAGTATACACACTTTTAGCTGTATTAATCTTAAACCAGATCTTGTGACATTCTATGGCAGAGAAGAGCAGTTTGTAGAGGTAGAGGACAATCAAAGCATATGAAACAGACAAAAGAAAATGAAAGAAAGCTCTGTAATAAAGATAAATATCATAGCGCTGAGAGTGAGTGAGAAAGCAATGAAAAAAAAACAGCAAGCCCTGTGCACTCATTTATAGAGCAGCTCGTATGCTGAAAGACAGGACTGCCTGTCTCACGGTCCTAAGTGTGTGCTGAATGAGAGAGCAGGTGATATGTGGTTAACAGCTCAGAAAATGACATGTGGCGGTGTACATCAGATTCCATGTGGTTACAGCCTCTTTCTTTGCAGCTTCTCATCTGTGCCTTGTCCTTTCTGCCCAGTGTACAACCTTCTTGGGAGTTCAGGCTGATGTAATTGTTTCTGTGACAATTACTGTGGAGTAAATTGTTTAGTTTTTCTTGTGTGTTTCTAGAGAATCCTATCTATACCAATATGCCTGCAATAAAACAACCCTCTCCGCGTCCAGGACTACAGATGGACAAACAGAAGATTTCTCCCACTTTAAAATATATCAGGACCCCAACTCCAGCCAGAACCCACGACAACAAACACATCAGGATCCCAATTCCACACAGTGCAAATGACAACAAACCCCTCACAGAGACCCTGAATCCACCTAGAGCCCATGATGGCAAACATCTTCCAACTCCTGCCAGGGCACATGACCTCAGGACCCATGACAGCAAATAAAGCTTAAAACCTTGACTTTTTATGATTCATATTTCCTATCCTGAATCTTCCAACAAATCAAACTATCTCAGCAAGTAATTTAAGTGTAGTGCAACTCTGTCCTATCTTACAGAGCTATCACTTCAGTATTGTTTTTGGTTGCTGTTAATTAATTTTCCAGCAGATGGCATGCTATGGTAGCCTACTAAATTAGGATAAATTATCGTTGTCTAAATATTATTCTCAGGGTCATTTAAAAAGTTACCCCAGTTCAGTAAAGCATCATTTAGTAATAAGGAAAATAAGTGCTATTTTCTGGAAGGTAATTTGTATAGGTAGCAGTTGTAAAAAGACATTGAGCAACACATATTGGGCTTGAAACATATCTATAGCTGTTTATAGTGCATTCATAAAATTCCATATTTCAATCTTTTCTTGTAATGGTAGCGCATAAATTGTGAACCAATAAAGTATGTGACTGGCAATTGTGCTATAAATTTACACAAAATCAGATACATACATCAAGTTCATTTTAGACAATGTCTTTAAAATGATAGTCTACCAGACAACCAGTTCAAATGTTATAATCCCAATTATAAACTGGGTGGTTCGAGCCCTGAATGCTAATTGGCTGAAAGTCATAGTATATCAGACCGTATACCATGGGTATGACAAAAATGTATTTTTATGCTCTAATTATCATGTTGGTAACCAGTTTATAATAGCAATAGGCACCTCGGGGGTTTGTGTTATTGGCCAATATACCATGGCTAATAGCTGTGTCCAGGCACTCCACGTTGCGTTGTGTATAAGAACAGCCCTTAGCCGTGGTATATTGGCCAAATATCACACCCACTCAGACCTTATTGCTTAAATAACAGTGCCAACATTTTCAGTCAAATGAACATGAAAGATTAGTGGAATCTGAATGGGTAGCTGGACAGGTAGGATGACTGACAGTGAAGGTGAACAGGTGGTCACAGGTCAGGTGACAGGAAAGGATGAGACTGAGGCAGGAATTAAATTTAACCATAAAATTGCGCTCACTAGCCAGTACACGTAACAGGTAGAGCCGCAAAATCACATGGAATCAAATCAAATATACTTTGGATACATTTCTAACGGTGTAGACTAAAAATAAATACCACTACAGCCAGGTAAGTCGTGTATTGGTATTTCAACTTGCGCAAGGAGCATTCACTGTTGAGTTGTTCTTCATGGGTGAGGTCAGTCATAAACAAGTGAAGCCCGCTAGTAAACTAACTAGCCAGCCACCTTGGTAGCAGGTAGGGTGGTGGGACAAGACTATATTCGGCATGCACTCTTTGTAGTGAACACCTTTAATTCGTTTTAAGGTGTAGTGTTAGTCATAAATACATCCTCGATATTAGCCCTATTAAAGTAAATAGTTATAGCAAGTTATTTTGATAACTCACCTTTTGCCCACCAGTAATTCATTTCCGTTCTTTATCGGAAATGTTCTATGTTACAAGTCTCATGACTTGTATTAACACACCCAGAGTTCCCCCAGAAAGTATTCACACCCCTTGACTTTTTACACATTTTGTTGTGTTGAGTTTAAAATTGATTAAATTGAGATTTTGTGTTACTGGCTTACAAAAAAATGTCTATAATGTCAGTGAAATTATGTTTTTAAAAATGTTAATCTGAAACCCTTTGGTATGGCAAGCCTAAAGAATTTCAGGAGCATACATGTGCTTAACAAGTAACATAAGTTGCATGGAGTCACTCTGTGCAAAACCGTGTTTAACATGATTGTTGAATGACTACCTCATGTCTGTATCCCACACATACAATTATCTGTATGGTCCCTCAGTCAAGCAGTGGATTTGAAACACAGATACAACCACAAAGACCAGAGATGTTTTCGAATACCTCGAAAAGAAAGGCACCATTTTTATTTTATTTGGGGTTAAAAAAATAAAAGCAAAAAACATAAGCAGACATTGAGTATCTCTTTGAGGTGATTCTAACATGTATTGACACAGGGGTGTGAATACTTATGTAAATGAGATGTTTCTGTATTTCATTTTCAATAAATTAGCAAACATTTCTAAAAACAGATTTTCACTTTGTCATTATGGGGTATTGTGTGTGGGTGTGTGTGCAGATGGGTGGGATAATATATATTTAATCCATTTTGAATTTAGGTTGTAACACAACAAAATGTGGAATAAGTCCAGGGGTATGAATACTTTCTGAAGGCACTGTACTATAGACATAGTCCAGGTGTATGGTTGAATGAGCAGGTGAATCACAGTCAAGTCAGAAACATTGACCAGATGTCCTAAAGATAATCATACAAAGGCTCTGAACTGTAAGATGAGTGCTTTCACTCATAGATGGAACCTCTTTTTGACTATTCTCCCAAAGATGTCAACACAGACTGACTTTAAAAAGCTGAACAATAGGCTATATTTAACATTTATTCAAAGATGTTATGCTTTGTGATGGGGAATTGGGTTCCCAATGTGCATGTTGTGTATTGACACACAGCTGTTGTGGTAACATGATGTCAAATCCCAGTGCAATTGGTACATGTCAATTCTAGGTCTAGTGCTTTTATGCGCCTCGGAATTTGATAAGGACGCGCTAAGTTGTGTCCCAGATGTCTGTCTTTACTTGCAGCCTGTGAGAAAGACCCGATCATGTGACAGAGCCATATAAGTGAGATGCACTCCCTGGAATCCCAGTTCCGCAATAAATGTTTGATTTGTTCGATAAATTATGAACTTTATGTCCAAATACCTCCTTTTTGTTAGTGCGTTTGGTAAACAAATCCAAACTCACGACACGCGTGCAAGTCCAGCGGAAAGTATGGACAAAAAGTTATATTACAGGTCGTAGAAACATGGCAAACGAAGTATAGAATCAATCTTTAGGATGTTTTTAAGTTCTTGGTGACAGGGGGCAGTATTTTCACGTCCGGATGCAATGCATTCCCAAATTCAACTGCTTGCTACTCATCCCCAGAAGATAAGATATGCATATTATTAGTAGATTTGGATAGAAAACACTCTGAAGTGTCTAAAACTGTTCGAATCATGTCTGTGAGTATAACAGAACTTATGTAGCAGGCAAAACCCAGAGGACAAACCATTCAGATGTTTTTTTTTTTTGAAGTCACTCTCATTTCAATCGTTTTTCATTGGGAATCCAGATTTCTAAGGCACCTTCTTGCAGTTCCTACCGCTTCCACTGGATGTCAACAGTCTTTAGAAATTGGTTGAGGTTATTCCTTTGTGTAATGAAGAAGTAGCCCTGTTCAGAACGAGGGTCACTTGTAGTGTAATGTTAGAGGCGCGTGACCAGAAAGCTAGCTACAGTTTGTTTTCCTCCTGTATTGAACACAGATCATCCCGCCTTAAATTTTATCGATTATTTACGTTAAAAAATACCTAAAGTTGTATTACAAAAGTAGTTTGAAATGTTTTGGCAAAGTTTACAGGTAACTTTTGAGATATTTTGTAGTCACATTGCGCAAGTTGGAACCGGTGTTTTTCTGGATCAAACGTGCCAAATAAATGGACATTTTGGATACCGTAATTGCTGGACTATTAAGCGCACCTGAATATAAACCGCACCCACTGAATTATTAAAAAATATGTATTTTGTACATAAATAAGCCGCACATGTCTATAAGCCGCAGGTACCTACCGGTACATTGAAACAAATGAACTTTACACAGCCTTTAAACAAAACACGGCTTGTAACAAATTAAAACAGTAGCCTACCAAGAAAGTCATTGGTCACTATCTTCCTCCTCCTATGCACTGAAACCACTGAAGTCATCTCCTTCGGTGTCGTAGTTGAATAGCCTCAGAATTACTTCATCCGATGTTGATCGTTTTCATTGTCGCTCTCGTCACTTTCATCCGGCAGCAAATACCCCGCTGAGCTCATGCTGCCCCTTCAACACGCAGCAGTCCAGCCTTTCGAAACCCGTTGATGATAGTGGATTTTTTGACAATGCTCCACGCTGTCAGGACCCACTGGCAGACTTGACCATAAGTTGCTCTTCGCATGCGGCCCGTTTTAGTGAAGGATTTCTCCCCACTTGTCATCCAAGCCTCCCACTGAACAAGGAGCGACACCTTAAATGCACGATTTACACTGATGTCGAGTGGCTGCAAATACTTTGGGCCATCTGCTTTTCTTCCCTCTGAAAGCTTTTGTTGTGTTTCTGCACTGAGTCAGTTCCTCACGCTGCTGTTTCCAACGTCTTATCATCGACTCATTAAGGCCAAGCTCCCATGCAGCAGCTCTATTTCCTTTTCCAACAGCCAGATTTATCGCCTTCAACTTGAAAGCTGCATCATATGCATTTCTCCGTGTCTTTGCCATGATGAGGGTGACAAAATTACTACCGTAATCAGAATGATGGGAAGTTTGAGCGCGCTCGATTTACGTCACATTACGTGACGGTGCTCAGTTTTTTGGCGGCATGAATCTTGTGAAAGCGGGAAAAATCCATAAATTAGCCGCATCATTGTATAAACCGCGAGGTTCAAAGTGTGGGAATAAAGTAGCGGCTTATAGTCCGGAAATTACGGTATATATTAACAGAATTAAAAAGGACCATTTGTGATGTTTATGGGACATATTGGAGTGCCAACAAAAGAAACTCGTCAAAGGTAAGGCATGAATTATATTTTAATTTCTGCGTTTTGTGTCGCGCCTGCAGAGTTGAAATATGCTTTTCTCTCTTTGTTTACAGAGGTGCTATCCTCAGATAATAGCATTGTTTGCTTTCGCCGAAAAGCCTTTTTGAAATCTGACATGTGAATCCAGCCAACAACAAGTGTAGCTTTAATTTGCTATCTTGCATGTGTGATTTAATGAAAGTTAGATTTTTATAGTAATTTATTTGTATTTGGCGCTCTGCATTTTCCCTGGCTTTTGGCCACCATATCCCAGAGAGGTTAACATAAATCTTCAATAATGTTCCAACTGGAGAATTCCTTTGTATGTAGAAATGCAATGGAACAGAGCTAACTATCACGTGAGCGTATGAGACTGAGCTCGTGGCTCTCTGCCAGACCTCTGACTCATTCCCCTCTCATTCGCCCCCACTTCACAGTAGAAGCATCAAACAAGGTTCTAAAGACTGTTGACATCTAGTTGAAGCCTTAGGAAGTACAATATGACCAATATCCCACTGTATTTTCAATGGTTATGAGTTGAAAACCTACAAACTTCAGATTTCCCACTTCCTGGTTGAATTTTCTCAGGATATTGGATTTTGCCTGCCATATGAGTTCTGTTATACTCAGACATCATTCAAACAGTGTCTTCTATCTAAATATACTAATAATATGCATATCTTAGCTTCTGGGACTGAGTAGCAGGCAGTTTACTCTGGGCACCTTATTCATCCAAGCTACTCAATACTGCCCCCAGCCATAAGAAGTTTTAAGTATCCCCATTAGCTGCTGCCAAGGACGCAGATACTCTTCCTGGGGTTAAGCCAGTTCTATACAATTTAAAATAATACATTACATTACATTTCATAACACTTTTCACCACACATTGTGTTCCCTCAGGACACTACTCTACTACCACATATCTACAACACAAAAGCTATGTGTGTATAGTGTGTGTGTGTGTGTGTGTCTCTTCAGTCCCTACTGTTCCATAAGGTGTATTTCTATCTGTTTCTTAAATGTGATTTTAATGCTTGCATGAGTTACTTGATGTGGAATAGAATTCCATATAGTCATGGTGATATATAGTACTGTGTGCCTCCCATTGTCTGTTCTGGACTTGGACTGTGAAGAGACCTCTGGTGGCATGTCTTGTGGGGTATGCATGGGTGTCCGAGCTGTTTGCTAGTAGTTTTAAACAGACAGCTCAGTGCATGGAACGTGTCAATACTTCTCACAAAAACAAGAAGTGATGAAGTCAATCTCTCCTCCACTTTGAGCCATGAGAGATTTACATGCATATTATTGTTAGCTCGCCATGTGCATTTAAGGGCCAGTCGTGCTGCCCTGTTCTGAGCCAATTGTAGTTTTCGGAGGTCCCTCTTTGTGGCACCTGACCACACGACTGAACAGTGGTCCAGGTGCAAAACTAGAGCCTGTAGGACCTGCATTGTTGATAGTGTTGTTAAAGGCAAAGCAGTGCTTTATTATGGACAGACTTCACATTTTAGATGTTATATCAACTTGTTTTGACCATGACAGTGTCATGACGTTGGCCTGTGGGTAAGGTTTATGACCCCCCCCCATAAATACCTTTCTCCCTTTCCTAAACTTGACTCTACTGAATGTTAAACATAGAGAGTCAGGGAGCATCAAAAGGTGGGGGGGAAAGGAACCATATTTCGGTAATCCAACCAGTTGAAAATATGCGTTGGTACTTAATGAATATGATGTCAGTTCGGTTGTCATCTGAGACATTCTTATTAAAGATAGGATGACAAACTGTATCCTGGAAAGTCTACACATTATACACATGGAATTGTTGTGCAATTTAAATGTTTAAATATGAAACTATTTGTGAAAAGATTAAATGGAATTTTAGCTTCCAAATGAGAGAATTTGGTTTTCATAAGGGTAAAGCTCTGCTCACTCAGGGGCCCGAAGAGACATTGGTTGTAAACTATGAAACATGCCCTCTCTCCTACCACTATATAAAGCCCTTGACGAAAATTGAACCTCCGGTTCCGAGGACGTGAGGACGATGGTCCCACGTTAAAAGGACGAACATGTCAACTACAGAACTAAACACACCTCAGAGTGAGCTTTGGTTTGTGAATGGTATGAACTTTGTACTCTTACTCACTACAGAAGTGATACCTCCTAGCCGTTGAGTTAGCAGCGGCCGCTGTAAACGTGGGCTAGGAAAGGACGGACGACGGATCCAGTCTAACACACAACGACGATACTACAACGAGCCAGTTTACTACCAGAGACATTCTTCCGAGGACAGGAAGATCTCTGTTGGGCAACACGGCCAGCATCTACGACCAACCTACCGAAGCGCAGCTCAGAGTAAATATTTATTGCATTTTCCTTTTCCAAATGTGCGGTAATTTAGATTGCATAAGATACTGTATTTACGATAGCACAGCTTCTCCCTTTGTTCCTCAGGCTTCCCGCTCTTTCACTCAAACCCAACCCCCTTTCCTTTGTGTAACCAGCCGTCACATGTCGGCTCCGTCCACCAGGGACGTTTTCTGTATGACATCATTTGCATTCTGTGTATATGTAATTCTGTGTGATTATTTAGTAAATAAATAATTAAACCAAAGTTTGTATTGCTAATTCAACTTGTTAGCCAGGGTTCGTGAAGATTTCTGAAAGTTGTAAATTCTTGGTTGAGACTGAAATAAGGTGACGATTAATATTGACTGCTATTGATGTAAAATATTACTATGTCTTTAAGAGTTTATTCGGAAGTTAACAGCTCTATAAACATTATTTCGTGGTGCCCCGACTTTCTAGTTAATTACAGTTACATGATTAGCTTAATCAGGTAATATTAATTACAGAGAAAGATTTTATAGAATAGCATGTCATATCACTTAATCCGGCATAGCCAAAGACACGTCAACAGTTTACAATCCAGGGTTACTCCAAGCAGTTTAGTCACCTCAACTTGCTCAATCTTCACATTTATTTATTACAATATTTAGTGAAGGTTTAGTGAAGGATTTGTCCCAAATGCAATGCTTAGTTTGAAATATTTATGACTAACTTATTCCTTGCAACCCATTCAGAACATAACTTCAGCTCTTTGGGGGTTGCAGTGATTTCATTCGCTGTAGTAGCTGACGTGTTGAGTCATCCTCATGCATACACACTGGTTTTACGCATGGCCAGTGGCATGTCATTAGTAAAGATTGAAAAAAAGAGTAAGAGGCAGCGGTGTAAGGCATTGCAGTGCTGAGGCACCACTACATCCTCGGGTTCGATCCCAGGCTGTGTCACAGATGGCAGTGATCGGGAGCCCCACGGGGTGGCGCACAATTGGCCCAGCTTCATCCGGGTTAGGGGAGGGTCTGGCTCGGGAGATTTCCTTGGCTCATCGTGCTCTAGTGACACCTTGTGGCGGGCCGGGCGCCTGCAAGCTGATTTCGGTCATCAGTTGGATGGTGTTTCCTCTGACTCATTGGTGAGGCTGGCTTCCGGAGTTAAGCAACCAGTGTGTCAAGAAGCAGTGCGGCTTAGCAGGTCATGTTTTGGAGGGTGCATGGCTCTCAACCTTCGCCTCCCGATTCTGTTGGAGAGTTGCAGCGATGAGACTACCGATTTAGATATTCCAAAATTGGGTAGAAAAAGGAGGTAAAAAATTAAAAGGGGCCTTGTTAGCTGCTCTGGGGAATTCCTGATTTCTACATGTATTATGTTGGAATGGCCACAATTTAAAGAACACACCCTCTGTGTTCTGTTAGACCGGTAACTCTTTATCCACAATATAGCAGGGGTGTAAAGCCATAACACCATTTTTTTCCATCAGCAGACTATGATCGATAATATCAAAAGCCGCACTAAAGTCTAACAAAACATATCCCACAATCTTTTTATCATAAATTTCTCTCAGCCAAGTGCTGTGTTTGTTGAATGTCCTTCCCTAGAAGCGTGCTGAAAGTCTGTTTTATCAATTTGTTTTCAGTAAAATGCTATCTGGTCAACAACAACAAACTTTACTAAGGGTTGGTAACAGGCTGATTTTGGGTGACTATTTGAGCCAGTAAAGGGGGATTTACTATTCTTGGGGAGCGGAATTACTTTTGATCCCTCCAGGCCTGAGGGAACACACTTTCTAGTAAGCTTAGATTGAAGATATGGCAAATGGGAGTGGCAATATCATCTGCTGTTAACCTGGATGGAAAAATACTGAGGATATCAGACCCTGGTCGTTTGTCATTATTGATAGACAACCATTTTTTTCACCTCTTCCACACTCCCTTTATGGTACAGTTGCTCTAAATGAGAATGTGTTCTCAGTCAACTTACCTGGTAAAATGAATAACATTTCAGAATTGCAATGTTTGTCTTTCATAATTTGATCAGTTATACTTGGATGTATAGTGTCAGCGTTTGCTAATATTGCCAAAGAAAAAAATCATTAAAGTAATTGGCAATGTCAGTGGGTTTTGTGATGAATGAGCCATCTGATTCAATGAGTGATGGAGTTGAGTTTATCTATTTGCCCAGAAATTAATTTAAGGTGTTCCAAAGCTTTTTACTATAATTCTTTTGTCTTTTATCTTTGTTTGATAGTGTACTTTCTTAATCTTTTTATTCAGTTTAGTCACATGACTTCTCAATTTACAATATATTTGCCAATCGGTTCTGCAGCAAGACTTATTTGCCATTCCTTTTTGCCTCATCCCTCTTAACCATAACATTTTTCAATTCCCCATCAATCCATTGGGATTTACGTTTTTTGTTGTAATTTCCTTAATGGATGCATGCTTATTAGTAACTGGACACACTTATGAAATGGCTTATTCAAGTGAAGCGTTTGATTGCTCCTCATTACACACCACAGACCAACAAACATTTTTTACATCAACAACATAAGAATCACTACAAAACTTATTGTATGACCTCTTATACACTATATTAGACTGAGTCTTTGGAACTTTGGTTTTCCTATGTATGGCTACTATATTGTGATCACTACATCCAATGGATTTGGATACTGCATTAAAGTTCATTTCTGCAGCATTAGTAAAGATGTGATCAATACATGTTGATGATTTCATTCCTGTGCTATTTGTAACAACCCTGGTAGGTTGATTGATAACCTAAACCAGATTTCGGGCACTAGTTACAGTTTGAAGCTTTTTCTTGAGTGGGCAGCTTGATGAAATCCAGAAAATATTGAAATCACCCAGAAAATATATCTCTCTGTTGATTGCACATACATTATCAATAATTTCACACACGTTATCCAGATACTGACTGTTAGCACTTGATGGTCAATAGCAGCTTCTCACAAGAATGGGCTTTAGCTGAGGCAGATGAAGCTGCAGCCACATTACTTCAACAGTAGTTAACATGAGATCCTCTCTAAGCTTCACAGGAATATGGTTCTGAATATAAATGGTATTACCTCCACCATTGGCATTTGTCTTTTCTGTAGATGTTATAGCCATGCATTGCTCCCACTGTATTACCAAAGGTATTATCTAAATGTGTTTCAGAGATGACAATATGAATGTAATCTGTTACTAGCAAATTAGTGATTTCATTAACCTTGTTTTTAAGCTACATATGTTAATTTAGCACTTTTCTGGGATGCTTGATAGTTTTCATTGGTTTACTGGGAAGCTTAGCAGAGGTAGACATGCTCATGTTATTTATGTTAGTGCAGGGTGAGCTGCACACAGTGGACTTCCTACCAAGGCACACCGCCTCAGTGATAACAGTATAACTCTGCTTCATATGGACATGATTACTGCATACAATAGCTGTAGGATCAGCAGAGGCATTCAGGGGAGTTGGAGGGACATATGAGGTTACTTACATTGTCTTCCAAAGCCCCTGGGATAATGTACATTTGGTCAAGCATTATGACAACTCAGTGACACAATGGTATAAATGAATGGAGCTGGGCTTGGGTCATTGATAAGTCATTGTCTCAATGCTGTGAAATGCTTATGATGCTGTGAAAGGATCCAGGAACCCAAATGATTTGGGTGGATTCATCCTCCTTATAAAACAAGCTTTGTTTCCAGAAGGTATCAAAATTGTCAAATGTTACACCCGCAGAGCTGCAATAGTCACGTAGCCAGTTATGGAGGGCTAAGAGTCTGCTGAAATGTTCAATGCCACGATTGAGGGCCCAGTGCCAGATATTATGGGGCGTTTTGTTGGTGTAAAGAAGAGACTCAATAAGTTCTTTAAAATTGATCTTCAGCTGTTCTGAGCTGCCTTTTGATAATGTCATTCAATCCCACATGAACTATGATAGACTCAATTTCATGATGCAGTTTTAAAATATTTGGGAGCAGCTTATTAAGGTCCTCTGCTCCTGGATAGCACAACATTTTTGCTCCAGGGACTGAGACATTTCTCACCATTGAACTGCCCAGTACAACGGCGTGCGATGGGAATTGAGAAATCTGCCCATTCCTACCCCTCACACAATTTGTGGAACCTTTCACAGACCCATGAGAAGCAGGATAGCATATGCCCGCAGCTCCTGGCAATAGGTCCAGACCTCTCACAGCAGGCAGTGCCCCATCAGGTCCAGAGAGCGGGAAAGGAGCCGAACTCTACGACAAAGCCGTTGCTAGAGTCAGTGTAGTTGGAGTCAGCACAGCCATCCCAGTCCCAGCGACGAAGGTGCAGGTAGATCAGACACCAGGGCGGCGACGATATTCCTCATGTCAATCTGCTCTGGACCTGTCGCAGACTCTCCAGTCCGCTTAGCAGCATGATGCTGCCTTTGGTTTCAAATAAAGTGCTGATTTGAAACAATCCTCTTGCTGTTCTCAGTCTACTCCAATTACAAGATGGAGGAGAAGCCTATGGAGATGACTTCCTTGGCTGGTAAGTTCCAGGTAGCACAGGCCGTTCGGATAGGGATAGATGACAAGGAGGGGATACATCCATCAAGCCCGAGCGGTGTCCAGCCACAGGAGTTGAGAACGAGGACCTTCCAATTTGCTTTTTCCCCATAAGTTTGTGCAGAATTAAAATTGACTTGCTAAGGATAGCCAACTCATTCCTGTAATCCTCGCATTGATACTCCGGATTGTCAATATTGTCCCGGACAAGAGCGTAATAAACACAGCTAGCTTCTACGCGCTGGAAATGTTCATTAGCTTTCCAGGTAAAGCGGGCTCCATTGCAACCTAGCTAGCTAGTTGGTAGCAGGTGTTGACACAAACACTTAAGAACAAAATAAAACTTCATAAACAACCGGTCGAGGCGCAGGAGGCGTCTGAGTTTGTGACAGGTTTCCTGTTTATACTGAAGTCATTGTATATAAAATGTTTTTTTTGTTATAGCCTAATATGAAATCCCCAGTGGCTGATCTCAACAAACAACCCTGGTCCTTGACAAGGAAGCCATTCCCAGAAAAAAAGTTTTGCAATTAATTGTATTATTCCAGCTAATTAACTTTCTCACCCTAAAAACAAATCTGGTGGCCTATTGTCATTTTGATACAATTTATTCATCTGAGCTAGTGAAAACAACCTAGTCCTGAACTGTGTGTGTGTGTTCCACGGAATGGTGTTTTACAACAGTGGCTATGACACAAGGAGTGTCGGATGTGACCTCCCTCCCATAGACAGTTTCCTGTTCATACCCAGCCCCATGGAACACACGGTCACTGCCATTTACTGTGCTGGTTAATCAGTTAGAGTACAACAACTTCTTTATGCACAGCAGTAGCCTACAGATTAGGAGAGTGCATTTTAGCTCAAGTAATGTAGAGGCACTACTAAGTCTCAGGCCTGTAGGCCTATTCTCAGACCATCTGCACCAAATCTAGATGATAATATTGGAGTGGATGGTCAGTGCAAGTTTGTTTTGGGGGCTGCCATATCAGGTATTCTGCAAAGTACACATCTAGATGCCCTTTGCCTTCTGTAGTGGAGCTCTACACATTTAACTATGCCAGTGGTTGAACCTAATATCTGCGTTAAACATATCTTCATAACATTAGAGTCCTGAACTGTTTAGAGAGCATGGCGCTCTGTAGGATCGCCTCCACCTCTCTTCTCACTCAGACTTTCCTGGTATTTACAGGTAGCCTTTGAACCCTTTCCCACTTTTCTCCCTCTAGGCTGATAGATAATGACATTTGTTAAGTGTCAACACGATCTGTCGAACTTGAAACCACTGATCATGACAATTGGGTGAAACTCCTGGACAACAGTTATTGTCCATTTTGCTTTGACCTGACCTGTTTTTAGGATATGTTTGTTAACATGAGAGCAATTTTTTTTTGTTGATTGAGCTCCATTTAAGTTAGGCTATTTGATCGGAGAAACCTGCATGATAAACAGTTTCCGTCTCATTACATTGTCATACATTTTTATCTCCAGCCTGTAGTAGGTTTAAGAAAAGACCACATGCTCTTTCTACCATATCCTATATCTGATTTATGTTACTTAGATTTTTTTTTTACAGAACGTTGGTGGAGCGCTGCAGAGATGTCTCTCTCCAACAGCACTCTGGAGAAGCGCACTGGGAATGGACAAGCAAAATATTCTGTGCCCCTGCCTTAGACAAAGTGGGCACTACTTATCAAAGTGCGGTATCAGCGCTCACCAAAAAAGCCCATATGCAACTGGGTGAGAGATTTTCATTGTTTTTTAGCAGAATTATGTGTTGTTTGAGGTGCTTCTTGGTCAGTTTAGCTCAGAAAATGCCCCCTCTCAATCTTTTGCCAAAGGCGGCCGCTTTAATCCGGCCTAATGAGCGGGCTGGCGGTGCACACACGTCTCTGGCCCTTCCCACCACTCACCCAGTCAGCAACAGCCAGCCTCAGTTAGCAGCATGTCACAGTGAAATAGATTTGTTTTAAGAGAAATGCCATGGCGGCCGGGGGGAATTTAGAAGTAGCCCAAAAACCTGCAACCCGCACCGATACATTTTCACCCGCAACATCGTTATCAAAATTGCCCAATTTGCGAGAAATGCTCGGACATGGCAACCCTGGTGGTCAGCCTCTGTTACTCTAGTCAGATTCTAACAGGCACAAGTGATTACTTGAGTGGCCCTGTTACCGCGATAACCTTAAAGGGGCAGCGGAGAGTTTGATCAAATCAAATGTGATATTTTAGAAAAAAAAGACTTATCACAAAGTATTTAATTAAATTGAGCAATACACCATATTACTTCTTGCCAGTAATACAGTCATTGTTTAAAAAACATTACTAAGCATGTTCATCTTTTAAAAAATATTTTGTGTGTAATTAAAAAATATATATATTAGCTGGTTAAAAATCTGAGTGGCTGGTAGATAAATAAAATAAAAATCTACCTACCACAGTCGCTGGTAGACAAAGTTGGTGTTAGGTCCTGTAGCCTACTCTCAACACATGCTATTTATGTAGGTGGATTGCATCAATTATGGAGCTCTAGATTGCTTTTGACTCTTTCATGCATGATGAGATCAGTGACTGTATTGAATTAGGTTTGTTCAATTGTACAGATTTATATAACTTGGCCTTTGCGTTGTTCTCATTTGTTTGTTGTATAGATCTTCAAGCTAGTTTTGCTGGCTGTACTGGAAACAAATTGCATTGCTTCATCACTTTATAAAATAACACCATTGGATTTCATTGTGTTTCTCACATACTTCATGCTCCATTTGAAAACGCACCTAAAGGTGAGGATGATTATGTGAATGGGTGTGGCTTAGGTGTCATAAAAAGCTTTATGAATCTAAAGACTGAATAGTGAAACTTCACTCAAGGGCCAGTGACATCATTTGACGACATGTGTTTTGTATTGACACTCAATGTGTGGTGGGGGTGGCTGGTGTGTTGTGTTCCTTTTCCGTTCTGGAGGGGGGATTTTAAATCATTGCAAACATCTCAGGGCATTGCAGTGATTCCAGGACATTTATTTCAGGTGTTCGTTCTTTGGACCTATGTGTAAGTAAATATTTTCCACCCTGAAATTACAAACAACGTATCTATTATTATAGAATAGTTAGGAGTGTGCCTTAATTAACAAATAGGCTACATTGTTGTGCTTGGTAGATTGTAGTTTTAGACTATATCTTTGTTTCACCCTCCCACCATCACATGAAAACATGGTAAAACGGGCAACTACAGTGTTCTGTACTATTAATCTTGGCATACCTGCTTGTCTTCACTGCTTGGAAATATCTGTCAAACACAGTGAATAACTTGCAGTCATTCTAATCAAACTGTGTTGCAGCCCCCCCCCCCCCCCCCCCCCCCCGGGCTTGAGGCGTAAACTGTGTGACATACCTGCTCTGCCAACAGTTGAGCACTCCCTTGCATGCACCAGCTCGTTTCTGTGTTTTTAAGTAACAACAAGGAACCAGTATGTCAGTTTCAAGGGGTGCTTTCACAAAAGGTGTGGAGTAGTGCTCACCTAGTCTGCCCAACTTTTTGAGTGTCCCTGGATATTATCAGACTCTTTCAGCAGGTAAGGAGCTGAGGGAAATCTCACTTTTTAAACAATCTAATGGGCTTTTCTTTTGAGTCCTTTCAACAGTATTTCTGTGTTTTTTGAATTTTGAAAGAAAGAAACCCTCAGTGTTTTGTGTTGCCTGTCAGATGTGGCCCTTGGTTTTTCTTGTGAGCGTGACCTTGCTGGGTTAAACTGTACAGGCCATATTTTAGTCTAATGGGGCCCTGTGTTTGTCCTAGTCAGGTCTTATGGTTTGGAAAAACTCAGTGCTCTTGTCATAGCAGCAGAAGGAGCTAGATAATTAAAACTAGTGAATTACAGGGAACTCGGTGTTCTATTAGATTATCATTGTGATCTGCATGCATGCCCCAACCTGAGCATATTCCCAGCTGCTTGTATCCTGTTAATCAAAAGGGAGCAGCACACACCCAGGTCCTTATCAGTGGGGATGGACAGACAGGAAGGAAGGTTGGGATTTCTTCATATGAATTTCATACAGGCAGTTGTTTCTCCCTTTCAGTTAGTTTGATCATAAAATCAGCATTATCTATTTTATTGTCTTCAGAGGGCATGAAGTATTCTATGTTGTCTCACTCACTCATGTATTATGTTCTCCCTAGATGAGAGCTTCTGGACCAACATAAAGATCCCCTGCATCGGGAAGGCTGAGCTGGCAGTACCTTACTGGGACAGCATGGATTCTATACTGAGCTACAGAAGTGGTAGCAGCAGCGACAAACATTTATGTTGGAGGCTGACACCAACATAGCCATTGAACATCGGAATACTAAGGCTGGAGTCTCTCTAGAGACTGCTGTCCTTGATCGACAGTGCGTTATGGTGTGAGCAGGACTAAGCAGCGCTCCAACACATCCCCTCCCACCTGGGCACCAAGCCATGTCTCCTCTCTCTGCCCTGGGTGTTTTCTGTGGATTGTTCCTTTCTATGTGTCTCGGTGAATACAACACTCACAGTTGTATCCCACGGAAGAGTGTCCTCTACCAGGGTAAGCCATTCTGTCTCCTCTCCTGCTTTCACATAACAGTGCAGTAAACTGCATCTGTTTCCTCAAATACTAAAAAGTTAGCTAAATGACATGTCTGTTTTGCTTCATTTATAACTTTGTGTGTGTGTGTGTGTGTGTGTGTGTGTGTGTGTAAATATATATGAGATCTCACACACACCGTTTGATACTTAGTTTTCATTGAGTTGTCTAATGCTTTCCTGTTTTAGACAATCTGAAACTGTTCCGAGAGGAAGGGATTTGGAACTACTCCACTATGTTGGTTCGAGAGGATCTGGGCCTGCTGCTGCTCGGGGCTCGAGAGGCTGTCTATGCCCTGGACATCAATGATATCTCCATCAAGAAGTCTGGGGTAGGGACCTCTGATTATTACGGCTATTCAGTTATTGTGTTTACTCATAAGTTATCCTGTATTATTTGCCTACATGATTTGAATACATCACAAATGGACTGCAATAAAAAGGTCTGCTGTACCTTCTTTGTGGTGACCTAATACCAATGCCTTGGAACCATAAAACCATTACCTAGTACATACTTTGATGTGCAGCTCTCTGTTGTGTCAGGTGTATTGGCGGGTCACTGAGGAGAAACAGAGGGAGTGCACATACAAAGGGAAACACGCTGAAGTAAGTGGCTCCATCAATCACAAAACAATTCTCCCCACAGACAGCTGTGAAGTGGTATGCTGCCAGTTGTTTGTGAAGACACTCAATGAAGACAAAACAAACAACCAGAGGCACAGTTGAAGTTGGAAGTTTACATACACCTTAACCAAATACGTTTAAACTCAGTTTTTCACAATTTCTGACATTTAATCCTGTCTTAGGTCAGTTAGGATCACCACTTTATTTTGAGATTGTGAAATGTCAGAATAATAGTAGAGAGAATGATTTCTTTCAGCTTTTATTTCTTTCATCACATTCCTAGTGGGTCAGAGGTTTACATACACTCAATTAGTATTTGGTAGCATTAAATTTAGTCAAACGTTTTGGGAAGCCTTCCACAAGCTTCCCACAATAAGTTGGGTGAATTTTGGCCCATTCCTCCTGACAGAGCTGGTTTAACTGAGTCAGGTTTGTAGGCCTCCTTGCTCGCACACGCTTTTTCAGTTCTGCCCACAAATTTCCTATAGGATTGAGGTCAGGGCTTTGTGATAGCCACTCCAATACCTTGACTTTGTTGTCTTTAAGCCATTTTGCCACAACTTTGGAAGTATGCTTGGGGTCATTGTCCATTTGGAAGACCCATTTGTGACCAAGCTTTAACTTTAACTGATGTTTTGAGATGTTGCTTCAACATATCCACATAATTTTTGTTCCTCATGATGGCATCTATTTTGTGAAGTGCACCAGTCCCTCCTGTAGCAAAGCACCCCCACAACATGATGCTGCCACCACCGTGCCTCATGGTTGGGATGGTGTTCTTTGGCTTGTAAGCCTCCCCCTTTTTCCTCCAAACATAAAGATGGTCATTATGGCCAAACAGTTGTATTTTTGTTTCATCAGACCAAGGGACATTTCTCCAAAAAGTACGATCTGTCCCCATGTGCAGTTGCAAACCGTAGTCTGGCTTTTTTTATGGCGGTTTTGGAGCAGTGGCTTCTTCCTTGCTGAGCGGCCTTTCAGGTTATGTCGATATAGGACTCTTTTTTTTAAAAACTTTGGATATAGATACTTTTATACCTGTGAAGATGCTAGAGGAAACAAGATCCTTTGCTGTTGTTCTGGGATTGATTTACACTTTTCGCACCAAAGTACTATCATCTCTGAGACAGAACGCGTCTCCTTCCTGAGCGGTATGACGGATGACGGAACACTTAAACAGCACAATATAACTCCAAGTCAATCACACTTCTGTGAAATCAAACTGTCCACTTAGGAAGCAACACTGATTAACAATACATTTCACATGCTGTTGTGCAAATGGAATAGACAACAGGTGGAAATTATAGGCAATTAGCAAGACAATAAAGGAGTGGTTCTGCAGGTGGTGACCACAGACCACTTCTCAGTTCCTATGCTTCCTGGCTGATGTTTTGGTCACTTTTGAATGCTGGTGGTGCTTTCACTCTAGTGGTAGCATGAGACGGAGTCTACAACCCACACAAGTGGCTCAGGTAGTGCAGCTCATCCAGGATGGCACACCAATGCGAGCTGTGGCAGGAAGGTTTGCTGTGTCTGTCAGCGTAGTGTCCAGAGCATGGAGGCGCTACCAGGAGACAGGCCAGTACATCAGGAGACGTGGAGGGCAACAACCCAGCAGCAGGACCGCTACCTCCGCCTTTGTGCAAGGAGGAGCAGGAGGAGCACTGCCAGAGCCCTGCAAAATGACTTCCAGCAGGCCACAAATGTGCATGTGTCTGCTCAAACGGTCAGAAACAGACTCCATGAGGGTGGTATGAAGGCCCGATGTCCACAGGTGGGGGTTGTGCTTACAGCCCAAAGTTTGGCATTTGCCAGAGAACACCAAGATTGGCAAACTTGCCACTGGCGCCCTGTGCTCTTCACAGATGAAAGCAGGTTCACACTGAGCACATGTGACAGACGTGACAGAGTCTGGAGATGCCGTGGAGAACGTTCTGCTGTCTGCAACATCCTCCAACATGACCGGTTTGGCAGTGGGTCAGTCATGGTGTGGGGTAGCATTTCTTTGGGGGGCCGCACAGCCCTCCATGTGCCTGCCAGAGGTAGCCTGACTGCCATTAGGTACCGAGATGAGATCCTCAGACCCCTTGTGAGACCATGTGCTGGTGCGGTTGGCCCTGGGTTCCTCCTAATGCAAGACAATGCTAGACCTCATGTGGCTGGAGTGTGTCAGCAGTTCTTGCAAGAGGAAAGCATTGATGCTATGGACTGGCCCGCCCGTTCCCCAGACCTGAATCCAATTGAGCACATCTGGGACATCATGTCTCGCTCCATCCACCAACGCCAAGTTGCACCACAGACTGTCCAGGAGTTGGCGGATGCTTTAGTCCAGGTCTGGGAGGAGATCCCTCAGGAGACCATCCGCCACCTCATCAGGAGCATGCCCAGGCGTTGTAGGGAGGTCATACAGGCACGTGGAGGCCACACACACTGCTGAGCCTCATTTTGACTTGTTTTAAGGACATTACATCAAAGTTGGATCAGCCTGTAGTGTGGTTTTCCACTTTAAATTTGAGTGTGACTCCAAATCCAGACCTCCAAGGGTTGATAAATTTGATTTCCATTGATCATTTTTGTGTGATTTTGTTGTCAGCACATTCAACTATGTAAAGAAAAAAGTATTTTAATAAGAATATTTCATTCATTCAGATCTAGGATGTGTTATTTTAGTGTTCCCTTTATTTTTTCATTTTATTTTTTTGAGCAATGTACTTTCGTACTATTGTTTGTAGAGATGAATGTGGTACCTTCAGGCATTTGGAAATTGCTCCCAAGGATGAACCAGACTTGTGGAGGTCTACCATTTTTTTTGGTCTTGGGTAATTTCTTTTGATTTTCCCATGATGTCAAGCAAAGAGGCACTGCGTTTGAAGGTAGGCCTTGAAATACATCCACAGGTACACCTCCAATTGACTCAAATGATGTCAATTAGCCGATCAGAAGCTTCTAAAACCATGACATAATTTTCTGGAATGTTCCATGCTGTTTAAAGTCAGCCAACTTAGTGTATGTAAACTTCTGACCCACTGGAATCGCGATACAGTAAATTATAAGTGAAATAATCTGTCTGTAAACAATTGTTGGAAAAATGACTTTCGTCATGCACAAAGTAGATGTCCTAACCAACTTGCCAAAACTATAGTTAACAAGAGATCTGTGGAGTGGTTGAAAAACAAGTTTTAATGACTCCAACCTAAGTGTATGTAAACTTCTGACTTCAACTGTGCATACATTGAAATCTGTACATTACTATACCAACCTTGACATTTCTCAACCCTGTCCTGTTGCAGATCGAATGCCGTAACTACATCCGGACCCTGCATAAAGTGGATGACAGCACAATGTATGTGTGCGGGACAAATGCTTTCAGCCCCACCTGTGATTACATGGTAATTATAAACTGGGTAGTTCGAGCCCTGAATGCTGATTGGCTGACAGCTGTGGTATATTTAAGCAATAAGGACCTTTAGGGTTTGTGGTATATGGCCAATATATCACAGCTAATTGCTGTTCTTATACATGATGCAACGTGGAGTGCTAGGACACAGCCATTTGCCATGTTATATTGGCCATATACACAAACCCCAGAGGTGCCTTATTGCTATTATAAACTGGTTACCAAAGTAATTAGAGCAGTAAAAATAAATGTTTTGTCATACACATGGTATACGGTCTGATATACCACAGATGTCAGCCAATCTGCATTCAGGGCTGGAACCACCCAGTTTATAATAGATCGTATACCACGGGTCAGACATTTTATTTTTACTGCTCTAATTACGTTGGTAACCAGTTTATAATAGCAATAAGGAACCTTGGGGGTTTGTGGTATATGACCAATATACACCACGGTGTTGCGTCATGCCTAAGAACAGCCCTTAGTGTTGTATAGTGTGGGGTGGCAGTTAGTCTAGTGGTTAGTGTTGTGCCAGTAACGAAAGGTTGCTAGATCGAATCCCCGAGCTGGCAAGGTAAAAATCTGTCGTTCTGCCCCTGAACAAGGATGTTAACTCACTGTTCCCTGGTAAATAAGAATTTGTTCTTAACTGACTTGCCTAGTTAAATAAAATCTAAATATTGGCAATATACCACACCCCCTTGGGGCTTATTGCTTAATTATAAACTGGGTGGTTCCAGCCCTGAGTGCTAATTGACTGACAGCCGTGGTATATCAGACTGTATATCATGGGTATGACAACATGTATTTTTACTGCCCTAATTACGTTGGTAACCAGTTTATAATAGCAATAAGGCACCTTGGTAGTTTGTGGTATATGGCCAATATACCATGGTTAAGGGCTGTATCCAGGCACTCTGCGTTGTGTGTAAGAAAAGCCTTTAGCCATGCCGTATACCACAACACTTTGTGCCTTATTGCATAGGTATAGCTTGGCCTGAACAGGACAGCTAGGACATCTCGGTGTAAGAATAGCTCTGTTGTTTGAAACTATCATGTGACTGCTGTAGTCAGGCAGTTGTCACACTGAATATTTACTGTGAGTGTGAAATGTATGCATACTACAGACACCTGCACTCTTTATCTCTACTGTTAGTGGCTGAGTGTAACTCATTTTGCCCTTTGGAGTTTAGTATAAAGTATATTCCTACCTCTCTCTCACTGAAACAGCTGTGAATGAATACATCTAAATAGTTGCTTTGTTTGTGACTCTGACAGACGTACTCTGAAGGACAGCTGAGACTAGAAGAAGCGCAGGAGGAGGGAAAAGGGAAATGCCCCTTTGATCCCTTCCAGAAATACTCCTCCATCATGGTCGGTATGTACTGTGACTGTCTGTCTGTCTCTAGTTATCTGCTCTCACACAAGGACAGAACAGTGCACCCAGTGAAGTTCAAAGTTCATCAACTGCAAAGTGGGGTTGTGCTATAAGTGCTGCCATGGGACTTGTTTGTAAAGTGAGGGGGTTGGGTCTTTGTGAATTGAACAGTTTTAAAAAATATATATTTTACATTTTTTTGCTTTTTGGCTGAATGTGTTGCTAGTAGCTTGAGTTACCAGTGGCACAATGAAAGAGATTGCACATGTAATTTTCAAAATTAGTTTTGTTTGACTAATATTTAAAACATTATTTACTTTGCTAGAAGATCAATTTTCCTCTGTTGTGATTCTTGTCATGTCTCTGGTCTGCCAGGGAATGACCTCTACTCTGCTACCTCCATCAACTTCCTGGGCTCTGAGCCTGTGGTTCTCCGCAGCTCCTCCTCTGCGCTTCGCACTGAGTTCAAGAGCTCCTGGCTCAACGGTCACCTCTCCCTCTTTGTTCATACTTGTGTTATAAACTTGTATACTACTATATACCATGCCTTATGGTGCACACATGAATAGTATATATCTACAAACACTTGAATAAGAAGTTAAAATGGCTAAATGTATCCATAGCATTTTACATCTTTGCCTTGAGTAATAGCCTAGATCCTATAGGTCCCCGTGTTTTGAATTATGAAACTGAACTTCAACTGCTGCTGTTAAACAGGTCCTGACAGGTAGCGTAATAAGTGCTCATTATGGTTTATGATTTCAGAGCCCAACTTTGTATACATGGACCTTGTCCCCGAGAGCAATAACAACCCAGAGGGGGATGATGATAAGGTCTACCTGTTCTTCAGCGAGAACGCCATGGAGTATGACTTCTACAACAAGCTCACCGTGTCAAGAGTTGCTCGTGTCTGCAAGGTAGCAACTTGCTCCAAATGTACTTTTAGCTGCAAGAAGTTTCATTGTCTCATACATGGTGTTTTAAATATAAAGGACAGTATGTGTACCCTGTTTAAACAGTGCAGGGGTATAATGTGTGCATATGTCCTCTCTCCAGAAGTATTCACTTGTTTGACTAGAACCAATGTTGTCTCTCACACTATGTAGGGGGATATGGGTGGGCAGCGGACGCTCCAGAGGAAGTGGACGTCATTCCTGAAGGCTCGCCTGGACTGCTCTCTGCCAGAGCCCAGCCTGCCATATATTGTACAGGATGTCTTCCTGCTCAAAAACGATGACTGGCGCAAAAGTGTTTTCTACGCAGTCTTCACTCCCCAGTCGTGAGTAGTCTGTAGAATCCAGTGGTTTTAGAGTTTACAACATTGTTTCAGTGGGAAGTGGACTGTTTCTAATCTGCGTGATATTCTGACTCGGTTGCTTTAAGCACATGTTTACCATAATCATAGGGCCAGGAGGTTTTCCTGACCAGGAAAAACCCCAGGCGGGCTAACTCTAACTAGGGCCTAGGGTATTTCCCACGTGTTCAGGAAAAACATAGGGCCCTAACCATGATATACTTCAGGTTTGAAAACATCAAACATGTTTTTCTGACTGTCTGCACTAGGAGCTCGTCCGACATGTCTGCAGTGTGTGCGTACAGTGTGTCGGCCATCAGAGACGTGTTTGATAAGGGGAAGTTTAAGACGCCAGTGACTGTGGAGACTTCCCATGTGAAGTGGGTCATGTACAGTGGAGAGGTGCCCACCCCAAGACCTGGAGCTGTATGTCCCATTTTAATATAATTGTGAAGATCTAAATGGTTTAGGGCCACAAAAGGAAAGTATCTACTTTTTTTACAGTTACTAACTCAGTAATAAATGTATTTTTACCACTCATAAATCTTTTTTTTTTCAGTGCATTAACAACGCAGCACGGACCCTTGGGATGGAGCGCTCCCTGGACCTGCCAGACAAGACCCTGCAGTTCATCAGGGACCGGCCCCTCATGGACGATGCCGTGCACCCGCTGACCGGCCGTCCGCTGCTGGTCAAAAGGGGAGACCTGTTCACACGCCTGGTGGTGGACAGCGTGCTAGCTCTGGATGGGGAGAGATACGCAGTCATGTTCATCGGCACAGGTACTGAACAGGACACACACATCCCCAAAACAGACTTGTTCTTCTGACTCCCGCCTGAACAGCTAATCAAATGGCTACCCAGACTATTTGCATTGCCCCCCCCCTCCCCTTTTTAACCCTGCTGCTATTCTGTTTATTATCTATGCATAGTCACTAACTCTACCTACATGTTCATATTACCTCGACTAACCGGTGCCCCCGCACATTGACTCGGTACCGGTACCCCCTGTATATAGCCTCGCTATTGTTTTACTGCTGCTGTTTAATTATTTGTGACTTTTATCTTATTTTTTTACTTAAACCTCATTGTTGGTTAAGGGCTTGTAAGCAAGTGTTTCACTGTAAGGTTTACACCTGTTCGGCGCATTTGACTTGAATAGATCTGACAATGACATGGGCGTCCTTCTCTCCCCACAGAGAACGGCTATGTGCAGAAGGCAGTGAACTACGCTGGAGAGATGTTCATCATTGAAGAGATACAACTGTACCAGACCCCAGAGGCTATCAGGACCCTGCGTCTCTCCAGCACGGTAACAATCACCCAGTCAATCAATTAAAACTTGATTTTATATAGCTCTTTTAAACAAATTTGTTACCGAGACTTATCAGAACCTCTGGTTTAAACTCCCAATCAAGGTGCAGCACCATTTTACAAAACATACCAACTTTTTATTGATATCCATATGGTCGTTTATATGTCAACATAAGGATTTAACTAGATCAATGTCAGTTTGTTGTCTCCTGGTATTTCTGCAGACAGATGGTTACTCATTTACTATTTATTTCCTTAGCACTTACAATAGAGCATTCAAGGAGAATGGCACCTGGTCATTGCTTTTACTAACCATGGGTGAAGTAGGCTCATTGAGCTGCTGACACTCATGTGGTATTGGTTTGTGTTCTTGTTTCCCCAGGGTCAGCTGTATGCAGGCTCTGAGTATGGAGCTGTGCAGATGCCTCTGAGTGAATGTGGCCGTTATGAGTCTTGTCTGGACTGTGTCTTAGCCAGAGACCCTTACTGTGGCTGGGACCTCTCCACTGGCCTCTGCTCCTCTGCTGTGGCCAGCTCACCCTTTGCCTCAGTCCCCACGTACGATCCAACACACACATACCTTTCTAGTAATGTGATTTAGAATTTCAGTATACCATATTTATAGTCTTTCTTTTTCAGGAACATGATTCAAAGTCTAAAAGATGGTGACATCTCACAATGTCCGAAATCAGGTAAATGGATTTCAATATTTAATTGTTCAGGGCCCAGCACACTATCAACAAATGACAGAGTACAGTCTAACTGTAGTTACTACTTACTTTGTTTGTGTGTGTATTGCAGAGACGATGAAGCCAGAGAACTACACCTTAGTTCCTGGCAACAACATCAAGCTGCCGTGCCAGCCTGACTCCAACCTGGCACAGGTACAGTGGCTCTTCTCAGGGCAACTGCTGCTGTCTGATACCAAGTACTACATCTACAATGGGGGTATCCTCATCCTCAATGCCTCTGCTGCCAACACCGGCCAGTACACCTGTGAGTCTGTTGAGCAGGTGAACAGCCGACCGTACACCAGGACTATGGCAGTCTATCAACTGTTGCCCCACACTAACCTAGAGGAGGAGAGTGAGACGATGACAGAGTCCCCCCATAGTCACAGTACCCCATTACCAGAGCTCCTGGAGGTAACAGAGAAGCCAAAGGCTTTGGATCCCCTTCCCCCCCCTGAGTCACAGTGTGAAGACGGCAGGGTGGTAGGCCTGCAGGTGGTGGTGGCGCTCCTCTCTCTGATGCTGGTTGGTCTAGTAGCCTGGAGTCTGTATAAAGGATGCTTTAGAAACAGATTCTCAGAGAACTCAAGCGCTGGCCAGGTGAAAAGGCCGTCAGATGACTACATGCAAATTCAAAACAATATAACTTCAGAGTTCAAGCTGCTGGGACCTACACCCAGTCACAGTGCTAACAAGAATCAAAATGCTATCATAGCCTTCAAAGGGAATGGGGAACACCACTTCTCTCCTGGAAGCAATATTTCCACTGTGGATGGTTTGGGGTACATTGATGATGAGTCAGAGATCTGACCATCAGTGTTCACCGCTCTCTCACCAGGCAGCTGATTTAAGACACTAGTGCAATGACAAGCTCTGTACACTGAACTTGTTTTGGAATTGTCCTTAACATTTTCCCACCACTACATCTCCCTAGATTGAATTTATTTTGTTTAGTCATTGCATAAGGCGAATACATTGTTAAATATTATTTTGTATTGTCATGTATATTGCAAATATTTATTTGTATTAATGTAATTACTTCATAACCAGGATGTGATATCTAAAGTAAATAAGACCATTAATACTAATGTGTTGTACATAGTTAAGATCTACAAATATTCTAAGCATTTCATTCTACGGACCAGTAATGACCAGCCATTGTCATGTATGGGTATGGAGTTTTGTACTGTATATTATTGGAAAGGATACACTAAAACATGATAATTGTCAATGATGAAAAAGCTGAGTCAGGTCTGAAATATATTTTTTAGGTTTGTCACTGCAGCAACACATTTGATGCATTTAAGAATATATTCTCAGTATGACAAGCATTAGACAAGCTAAAAAATATATAAGTTGTATACTCAGTGGCTGCCGCTCTCCCAGACCTATTGTAAACAAGGCTCCAGTCTGGAAAGAGTTGTGATGCAGCATCAAGAGTGCTGCCACAACAGGGCACTGACCACCAAAAGCAAACAAGAAAAAAATAGCTCAGTGCACCACACAGGATGAGTGAGGGGGAGAAAAAGGCTCTGGTTGAATGAGAAGGATACAGTATTCCTTGGAGAAGTCTTCAAGCAATACAGGGGCAAATGTCTCATTGGCTCAGTTACACTGAAACATGTACATAGGCGACAGTCAGGCAAAACATTTTCTACATGCAAGTACAATTAAGGCGGGTTTAGTTTTCAGAAACAAGGCAAAAGCAGATCAAGAAGGTATAAACCAGAAACACTTGGTGCAGTGATAAATAAATTAAAACCGTGCACTATATAAACTCCCATATCTCCAGCTGCAAGAGGAGAACCCTGATCCTTCATTCATGTCCAGTAGCATCAAAGCTAAGTTGATTTCATGGAGTACAGTCGTAACTTGAATTGGCAAGAATTGATCACTGAATATGGCTGCCAAAATGAATCCAAAGACAACTTTGGAATCACCTTGCTTCTTTTGTCTCATATTTTAAAGATAAGGCACAAGCCTTTGACGTAGCAATTTTCTTATTCTCATATTGTTGCTACTGTACATAAACCATTTTAGAAGATACCTTTTTACTTGAAGGATCAGCTTGATATTGTGGAACATACTAAATGTAAACGGGTGCAATGGAATGGATCATATTTTGAATATCCATCAAATATTTTCAACAATAAGGATGATATGCTTTTCCCTCAAAGATAAACAGTATAATAGTGGCCTCTATCAATCTTAAAGTACTGCTGAATAAAATCAGCTGATTCTCTTAAAATTCCAGCTCTGCATTTCATATTGTTAAAAATGAGATTGTACTAGTATGGTGTGCTGGACAAGTGTTCATCCAGCCTGCCTGCCATGGAGAAAGTGCTCCGTCTCCATCTAGAGTCCACTTAGGGTATCACCAGGGGCCATTGTCGGGGTAGCTTGGTACATCAGCAGGGTATTGGGGAAGGCTTGGGCCAGATTCAGTGACAGCATTGAAGCCGGCCTCTCTCACGGGAGCGCTCTTCCAGAGTCCAGTAGTCCACTCTTCCTGTGCACGCTCAAAGCTGCCCCCTCCACCACGGTACAGCCTGTGAACCTGATGGGAACAGAGCAGACAAACCAACCAGTCATGCTAGTTTATTCTCTTTATCTGCCTACAATGAGTGTATTGTCAAAATGGCTGAGTATTTTTCTTATTTGTGTGTGTGTTTCCATGTGCTTGTGCATTTTTCAGGTGTGTTTGTTGGACTCACCCTGATGAGAATCAGTCCCATTAACACAGTCACTAGAGTGAAGAGCAGAGCCGAGAATAGCATGACTACAGCAGAACCCACGTTGTAGCTGAAAAACAGCACTGTCGCGATCCAACCACTTTAGAGGTTCCTCCGTGGTGGAGCAGTGGGGTTAGTATTTGTTAATGGCATGAATTACAAACTTGAGTTTTTCACCAATCATAGCATGACACAATGCAGTGAGTAAAATGAAGGTGATTGATACAAATCTACAGGATATTTTTTGCTAAGCTGTGAAGATTTTTCTATATTCTTGAGCCATTCAGATAGCAGCCAGTCATAAACAGTGCCTTCTAGACTGATTAAATATTTCTACTCACCAAGCACCCCAACCAGAGATGCCCACGGTCTGAATGAGAGCGAGAACACACTGCAGAAAGAAGATGAAGAAGAAGGCCATGAAGTTGAAAGAACTGTCAGCCCTAGGAAAGAGAAAGGGAGATATGGAGTCAGTTAAGAAAAGGTATTTGGAGTGCGAAATTATGGATGTTCGGCTTAATGTTTGTTGAATGGACCTTACCGGAAGGCCTTGTAGAGAGGTCTAAACCAGCAGGTGTAGCTGCACGGACTGAAGAGGAGAAGCCAGAGAAGGGAAAGGCCAAAATTGGCTCCACTTCCCCCTCCTGCCCACCAAGCTATGCATGACACCACGTTCACACACAGTGTGACTGAATACACTACAGAATGAGAGAGACAGGAAGAAAAATGTAAAATTGGCCTCGCTCGAGAGCATCAAACTGAATGCTGGCAACTGCCGACTGACTGAAGATCTATAAAATCACCCGTCGTCATAAATAACGACTCATTATTATTTGTAGATCAGTCAGTCACAATGTAGCACTATAACTGTTTTTAGTGTGAGCTTCATGAAATGGGTTTCCATGGCCAAGCAGCCGCACAACAAGCCTAAGATCACCATGCGCAATGCCAAGCATCGGCTGGAGTAGTGTTTAGCTCGTCGCCATTGGACTCTGGAGGAGTGTAAACACGTTCTCTGGAGTGATGAATCACACTTCACCATCTGGCAGTCCGACGGATAAATCTGGGTTTGGCGGATGCCAAGAGAACGCTACCTGCCCCGATGCAAAGTGCCAACTGTAAAGTTTGGTGGTCAGGAATAATGGTCTGGGGCTGTTTTTCATGGTTTGGGTTCAAAATCTTAATGCTACAGCATACAATGACATTCTAGACGATTCTGTGCTTTCAACTTTGTGGCAACAGTTTGGGGAAGGCCCTTCCCTGTTTCAGCATGACAATGCCACTGTGCACAAGTGAGGTCCATACAGAAAAGTTTTGATGTGAGTGGTGTGAAAAACCTGCACAGAGCCCTGACCTCAACCCCAACCCCATCTAACAACTTTGGGATGAATTGGAATGCCGACTGCGAGCCAGGCCTAATCGCCCAACATCAGTGCCTGACCTCCCTATTGCCTTGTGGCTGAATTGAAGCAAGTCTCCGCAGCAATGTTCCAACGTCTAGTGGAAAGCCTTCCCAGAAGAGTGGAGGCCGTTATAGCCGCAAAAGGGGGACCAACTCCATATTAATGCCCATGATTTTGGAATGAGATGTTCGAAGAGCAGGTATCCACATACTTTAGGCCATGTAGTGTACATTGCGGGTTTGATACTCTCAAACCCAGCCATTCTCTCAGCTTGGAATGAAGTTACTGCCCAGTTCCCACAGTAGGACTATGTAACTCAAATGTCTTTGATGTAACTCACACATCCAGAGGTTGTAGACCCGGCGTACCAGCTGTCGGTGCGGGGCTGGGATCTCCTCCTCCACATTCTGATAAAAGCAGGGCTTGATTCTCAGGAACTGAGGCAGTGGGGGAAAGTTGTTGACCCGCTCTGAAAACAGGAAACAGATTATTACATGTGGGAGAACGGGATGTCAGTGCAGAAATTTCACAACAAAAAATTGAATACGGTGACATTTTAGGTCTCTTAGGAACATAACAAAATGGTAATGCACAATAGTGAAAGTGTTCAGTGTTATTAGTTGATCCTTATGTCTACAATCAAATCAAATTTGATTTGTCACATACACATGATTAGCAGATGTTAATGTGAGTGTAGCGAAATGCTTGTGCTTCTAGTTCCGACAATGCAGTAATAACCAACGAGTAATCTAGCTAACAATTCCAAACTACTACCTTATACACACAAGTGTAAAGGGATAAAGAATATGTACATAAAGATATATGAATGAGTGATGGTACAGAGCGGCATAGGCAAGATGCAGTAGATGGTATCGAGTACAGTATATACATATGAGATGAGTATGTAAATAAAGTGGCATAGTTTAAAGTGGCTAGTGATACATGTATTACATAAAGATGCAGTAGATGATATAGAGTACAGTATATACGTATATATACGAGAAATAATGTAGGGTATGTAAACATTATATTAAGTAGCATTGTTTAAAGTGGCTAGTGATATATTTTACATAAATTCCCATTATTAAAGTGGCTGGAGTTGAGTGTGTTGGCAGCAGCCACTCAATGTTAGTGGTGGCTGTTTAACAGTCTGATGGCCTTGAGATAGAAGCTGTTTTTCAGTCTCTCGGTCCCAGCTTTGATGCACCTGTACTGACCTCGCCTTCTGGATGAATAATTGAACTAAGAGTATGTCATGGCTAATTTAATTTAAAAAATGGTGTCACTTATGATCTCATGCGCATGCATTACTTGTTGCAGGTACATGTTATGTTTCATTACGAACATAATTGAATTGTTTACTTAAAGACATCAATTGCAAAATATTTAGATACAAACCTGTCATTATTAAATCCTGTGTCCTTTCCTGCAACATAACACAAATAATTGGCATACTTTACATCTCAAACATTCAAAGATAAAGTAACAATATTTATATGGGAACTTGCAGTATGATTCACATCTAATCAACAACAACAAAATGATATCAAGATAATGACAAAATTGACATGCAATAAATGAGATCTGGGTATGCTAGGAGGTATCGATCATTTTCTAGTAAACTCGTGATAAACCAATGACTGTATATGATAACCCCCGTTTAAAAGATAAGCCACTTTGTAAAACAGAAGAAAGCTAGTTATGTTTTTCGGAAAAAATTAGACCCCACGTGAAATAAAATGCCTGACTACAGTAATGTTAGCTAGATAGCTACACCTATTAGCTAACGGCTAGCAACGTTAGTTACAGTGATGGGACAGATAGTTATACACATCTTTGATGATGGTTTGTTAGCGAATTGTCACAGAAAGGTCAGCTGATGAGTTGATACAGGGATATAGTTGTTAGCAGATTCAATATTAAATAAATAAATATATTAACGTAGTTTCTTGTTTTTCTAGCACCTACCTGAAAACCGCTTACTCCAGCTCGGTTGGGGATGCGCCGTCAACTAAGACTCAAGTTCCGTGGAAGCCACAGCAATGCATTGAGGGAGTGGTAGTTCTACAAAGGTCGCAGAAAGACAAATTGGAATACAATTTTTCGATTGTTAAACTACAGATCCCGTAAACGATAGAGGGCGTAGACAGGAGACGTGTGACTACAATGCCAGCGCCATCTATGCTACAGAGAGGGATGATTATTGTCCCGCACAAGAGAACAGCTATTTTATGACAATTAATTATCTTGTCAGGCTGTACAGTGCAGTATTATGTTCAATGCACACAATATGCTGACTGTAACGGTGATATCCCACAGTCAAAGTCCTAATATTTGTTTAAACTCAACATAGTTATGTTCTGTGGCTGTCACTGAGTAGGCTGATACTCCATTTCATGGGTGCACAATCCATATCAGGCTGTAGAGTGCAATATGAATGTCTAATACACACAATTGACTGACTGGGGTGGTGATTTTCCAAAGTCAGTCCCACAATAAGAGCTAAGAAGATAATAGATGTGTAAACATTTGAAAATTGTGTTCTGTGGGTATCACTGAAAAGTAGTGAACTACATGTTTAACTAGTAAGTTCATTTAATTTTGCAGTTAGTTGAACTTAATTCAAATCTTTGTAGTGTTTTCAGTAGTTAGCAAAAAAGTTATTACATAGTGGTGTAGCTAACAATTGGAACTACACACTACTTATTTAGCTAAAATAATATAAAATATGGTTAAGTTAGGCGAGAATTTCCTGTCCTTTTCGGCAACAGACCTGCCTAATTCTCACTTGAAACATAGTTATAGTGTTTAATAGGATAATTACACAGCCCAGAGTGATCTGTTTTCACAATTAGTAGTCTATGACATTTCAGATTTAGGTGTGATCATTTTTCACAAAAAGTAGTTTGGATGTTGTGAACTACTTTTTCAAAGTATATTTAGTTATGTAAACTACATGTTTCTTAAGGGTCGCTTTAGTGTAGCTTAACTTCTTCCAGTGTGAAGTAATTGGCAGCTACCTCCCTGATCTTGAGTATTACATAATACACTCCTTTTTAAATAATGTGATTTATTCTGCCAAACAAAATCAAACAGATTCCACTATTGTTACTCATGCTAATGTTGTTTACGACAAATTGGTGGGAGGGAGTTCTTGAAGTTTGTAGGAGTGGAAGTTCGTTTTTGTGAAGTTATTTTTGTTTTGTTTTAGTTAACTCTACTTAATCGTATGGAGTTTCCTTTTGTCACCCCATACAGTTAGTGGCGACAATGCTCCAGAAATATTGGATCCAAATCTCCGTGAAACCCCACCAACGAAGAAGAGTTCTGGCCAATCAACAAAGTATTCTGAGGAGAGCGACATACTCCCGCCAAATCTGACTGACGACAAGCGCGAGGCAGCAAGGAGTTCCAAAGGGATCGTGTGTGAGATGCGGAAAGAGTAACATGTAGTCTTAAACACACACACTTAGTCTTAAAAATAGTAAAACACAGTTGTATATCAATTGTATATTATATTTTGCAGAATAACAGTGTTACTCTGGAAGACCTGTCAATATTGCGACATCATATGGTTTTGTTATTTTGCCACTGTTTTCCGCACAAGGATATCAAAAGTGAGGGAAGTTTCGGATGGTGATGCTGGCGGCGGAAGATCCATCCGTGGACGGGCATTTAGCATCCACTCCACGGAGGAGAGGTAGCGATGATATTTATATTTTAACCTTTCAAATGTTTTTGGAATTTAGTTATATACTTTTAAATTATTATTTATCTTTCAGTTTGCCTATGGCCACATAGTCAACACAAACTTCTGCCTTAATACGTTAGCTAGCTACTATAACTAGCTAACGTTAGTAGTTAACCTTACTGTCGTGTTAACTAAGTTAGTTACTGTACAGTACACTAACGTTAACTGTTATAGTAGATAGCTAACGTTAGCGAATTAACGTTTTTATTTGCCAACCCCTCATAACATTTCCAAGTATGTAGTGAAGTGTAAAATGTGGGTTTATGTACGCTTGAAGTTCACCTAGCTTGTATAGCTAACTATATGATCAATATTTTCTGAAATGAATCTAACTTTACTGTTAGCTAACGTTATTCTTTATAGTTAACTATTCATCAGCCAGCTAACTAAGCAAGTTAGAATTGGTGTCAACCTTGTAGCCTGCTGCTTGCCCATGGCCTTCAGCTAACTAACGTTAGCTAGCAAGCTAATGTGCACCGAAATTATTGAACAGTGTATTGGTAGTTTTGCTCACCAGCTTGTTGATAACAGTTAACGTTAGTCGGAAAATATAATTTCGATTAGACATTGAGTTACAACACTGCCCGCTCGACAGCTAGAACCATTGACAATGGTTAATTTAATGGTCAATGGCATTGTACTGCTGCATTTACTCATAAAGTAAAAGTGCATTGTAAAACAAAGTCCATCTAACGTTAGCTATGAGTGGTGAGGGGGGATGGTTGTGGGATTGTCATCTTATCTCCCTCACTTTGTTTTGGTTACAGGTATGGGTGGCAATCAAACCTAGCAATGCCAACAATAAGCTTGTTTGGGTTCCTCTAACAAACGGAATTTGTTTATTTTACTTTGAGGCTAACCCTGTTCTCACCACCGTCAGAGCTGTGAGTGTAGCCACAGCCGGGCTTTTACACTTGGCTTATATTCACCGAATGGCGGGAGAGAAAAGCAAACACCTCGCTTTACTTAGCCGATGACTTGTGCCATCCTCTCCTTTATTTGTGATCCACCGACTTGATTCGGTATTAATGTAGCAAAATGAAAGTGTTTTTTTACATTGGATAAAAGTAGAGACTCAGAGCTACAAAATGGTATATCATACACTGCATATGAGAAACAATGGGAAAGTAATTCTGCTTTGAAAGTTGATTAACCCCACCTTTTGAGAAAATGTTACTTAAATGTTTTGGTAAACCTACTGGAGAGCTCTTTAGTTTGGGTTATGTGAAAGAAGTGCTATAACCCCCAAACACATCTTGTTAAGTGGATGGGTCTCTACAGAAGGTGTAAACAGTACAGTATAATGGTTACTTGCATAGTAGCAATATCAAAAAAAGATAGTGTCAATATAAAGGAGGGGAAAAAAAGGGTCAATGCAAGTAGAGAAAGAACAAAATAATATACCGTATGAACAAAAACATCAATAACATTATCAGTGATACTGGTGAAAGATGAGGTAGTTATGTATACAATCAGGGGTAAAGTGGCTGAGCAGCAGGATAAAAAAAATAGATAGTAGCAGCAATGTATGGCGTGTGTGTTAGGAGAGTCATGTGAATGTCCATAGAGGCACTGCAGATGACTGGGAACTCACTAACATTAGGCTATAACTAGCAATGCAAATTGCTTTCTGAGATAATATTACTACACAGATCATACACTTAACGCTAATGTTAGCTAGCTAGCAAGCCAGCCACCTAACTTCAGCTAGCCAGCTAACAGTAAGCTTTAACTTGCAATGAAAACAACTTTCAACAAAATTTGAAACGTATAGTATCTGAAACTGTAGCTAGACTCTTACCCGTATACATCGATGAATGCTTCACGGCAGACGGCAACCCCTTTCATTAAGTAAGACGTCCTGTGTCGTTTCCGTTTTGTTTGTACAGCTCGCTTGCTTGGCCCGTTATCAAGTCACTCTGGTTCACACTGCAATGCCATAAGAATCATCTGATATTTCTCCCTCTGTTACAGATGCCATGGTTGCCCTTAGTTTGAAGATGTAATCCAAAGACGGGTGTTTTATACAACAGCCTTCTGTGTTCTCTTAATAAGAGAACAGATTTGTGAACCCCACCTTTATCCTCTAGACTCTTTGCTTCACCACTAATTGGTCCTAATTGGTCCTTGAGTTATTATTAAGCACTAGTCCTACCAGTCTCTATATGATTTCCCTGTGGTTGAGTGTTTCCCCTCTGTGATGTATCTAGTTTAAAGTGTGAAGATGTTTAGTCAACTTAGTCTCACTACTCTGCCCGTCGGATATGTATTGCTTGGAAAATAAAACTTAGATAGATCGATAAGACAATTAAATGAATCACTACTGGACACACCTTCCTCCTTGTCTTTTAATGGTAACTTATTCTGTCATAGAGCATTGATCCCCGTTTCCAGTGTCCCGGTAGCGGGGAGTGTCAGAGTTGTTATCTCCCGTGCCGTTAACTGTCTTTGAGAGAACCTTTTACTCGAGACAAAACAAGACTACCGTTTATTTTTGAAAACACTCTGTTTTTTGTCTTTTACAATCAAACACACTTCAAAATACACAATTTGTTACTCGGTCACACACAGCGTTAATCAAAAACATGCAAATGACTTAATGCTCTTATAAAATGCCTGGTACAATGATAACACTTATCTCTATATTAAATACTTATAATAGTTATTTAATTACCTTTGAGAGATGATGAGGAGACCCACAAGATCAGGAGCAGAGTTTCAATCGGTCAGAGTTCTTTTAGAATTTAGTTAGTAGCGACTCCCCTCTACTGGCTGAGAGGTTGACTTGAAGTCGGTGGTTTACTAAATTTAGAGATTCAAGTTTGGACTGGATGAGAGGACCCGTTGGTGATCCCTTGCCCCAATGGAATATCAAAGAGTCTGTAACACGCAACGAGGACGAGGTTCTGAGACACACGCACCTGGTCAATATGCTTACAGGGTCAATTCAGATAACCATAGGTATAAACAAGAGATCAACTAAAGGACTAGAGTGACTCTCAGTCCTGTTGAACTACCGCAGCGTCCGTGGCACGCAACGAGGCCGAGGTTCTGAGACACACGCACCTGGTCAATATGCGACAAAACAGCTGTTCAATAGTTGAACGGTATATTGGAAAGTCACTTCTCAGATCCAACAAGTTAGAATCTTTAAGTAATTTGAGTCAGGTGTCAATTTACCCGAAGTCAAATGGCTGTCTAAATGAATTCAGAATTCAAGATGTCAGCACCAAAGTAATGGCAAATGTCTCTTTATATACCTTTTGATTCTCTGCACCCGATCCGCTGCTCCTCCCATTGCCTCAGAGCAGAGAGGGTGATGACATATCTTACAACAGGAAATACTTTTCTTACAGTGCATATATGGGCCTCTGGTTATGACAGAGCCTATTACTCTAGCAACAATGAGTCTATCAGCTGTTCCCATTCAGAGGTGTCACTTGAGGCAGAGGGTGATTCTTCCTGACACCAGTCAGGTTCAGTAGTTGGTTGGCTTGAGTCGTCTTCTGGTGGCTTTGCCCAATCCGGTATTTCAGTAGGCGAGGTCATCTCGGTCTCTACCCTTGGTGGGTAAGACAGGGAAAGAGGACCAGGAGGTAGATCCATTTGGCATTTTACTACAATTTCACTGATTTCAAAACTTTTTCCGTGACAACACTGTTGATCGCCGTTTCTTCCCCATCACTGTCATCAGAAGACTACAATGTCTTTGATGGAAATGTTTTTTTTTACCTAAATCAGGGATTTCCTAATCGTCTGATTCATTTTCAGTCAGAGAGTCAGCATGGTACGATCGTCCTCCTGAAAGTAGTCCCATCACAACTTTTTCCCTCTGCCCTTTGTCGATAGCGCCTGATAAATTCAGGGCAGCAATGTTGTTGAGAGCATTAGCAGCCCATTTGCTGTTCTCCATCGCTAATGTTATATCTTTTGGAGAAAAAAACTGCAGTAGAAAGGATTATCTACACATAACGAGCAGCTAATTTTATAGACAGAAGATGCTACACGGCAGACCAATCCTAAACTCTCTCGGCATGTCCGGCCCATTCATTATCTCTGCCCACCATGGCAAGCGAGAAGGTTGCTGTCTTTTTATGTGGCTAAACCAACTAGGCCTGTACTTTAACAACTTTATTTGCATTTACAGATGGCATACAGGTTTGTTATTAAGGCACGTGAAAGTTCAAATCTTCCAGAAGGCATTTCTGCCAAAAAACACATTTTGATAATAATAAAAAATCAATAAATGTTCAAATGCCTTTCCTGTGAAGTCGTGAGTTGCGATGATATGCCTAGTTTCCTGAAATGAGTCACATTTGATTTAACATTATATTTGAATTGAAGTGGTAGTCCATTTACTTGATAAGTAAGTGCCAAGTCTAACTTAGCCATTTCCTAATTGACTGACATGTATTTATTATTTAATTCCTTAAATAACCTGGATGCATTTGTTAAACTAACCATATGAGTAAACTAAGGACTAGCCTATAGCATGAATACAATTGAGTGGGGGGGATAAAGCAGTTAGTGTTTAAGTCATGCAGTGTTGTGACTGTTTGTGTGGTTTGAACATATGAAGGTACTGCACATAATTCTTTGTTCCAGTGACGGAGTTGTGCAGCAATTAAAGTGATGCAACTTGTTTGCAACTGGAAATATTTCTGTATTGAAAAACAGTCTGTTTGAGGACTGAAGGATTGCTTGTGGGATTGTCGTCATCTTATCTCCCTCACATTGTTTTGGCTACAGGTATGGATGGCAAAGTCAAACCCAGCAATGCCAATAAGAAGCTTGTTCAGGGTAAGTGAACCTCAGGTGTTTTGAATGCATATTATCTCCATATACTATTTGCCAGATTTCTGCTCGACCGATGTCACAACTTCCCTTTACCTGGCAATAGATAACAGTAAAACTCCCGCCAACATGTTTAAAAAGGTCAAAGGTGATGCCAAATCTTGGAAATGTATGTTTTTAAACTGTAGTACTTTGTGTTTTAAGTTGTAATTGTGGCTGAAATGTTGTGTGCTGCTATTTTGGCCAGGTCTCTCTTGTATAATAGATTTTTAATCTCAATGAGACTAACCTGGTAAAATAAACAATTAGATGCTTTTATTTTGCTGAAGGAGAATGATACATAATAACATAATGCTATCAAACTATACAAAAGTCTATATTCAGAGATTCTAATTTAGTAAATTATATTACAATTAATACAATTCTGTAATTTAGTGTCTTTGCTTTCATTGTTTTCCCAAATACTTTTAAAGATAAATTGGATTTAGTCCAACTTGAAAATCAGTGATAATAAATGGTATTTTCTCCTCAGCCCGCCTTCCATTTAAGCGTCTGAACCCAGAGCCCAAAGAGACCAGTGAACCCAAAAGAACTCGTGCCCTTCCCTGCCCAGAGCCTGGGCTCTCAGATGGGGAGAATGAATCTGAAATTTCCCCGCTACCCATGCGTCACGGACCAGCATTGGTTAACGGCCGCGGACCCCTGGATGGATTCATGAGTCACAGCAGCCAAACCTCCCCTGCCAAAATAATAGTTGTTCTCACTGAGGACTTCAATTCAACTGACCCTCTAAAACAGCAACCTGCAACACCCATTTCTGCCTTGTGTCCTCCCACAAAAAACAACCACCAAAGCAAAACCCTGAGTGCTGTAACGGCCACCAAAACAGACCACACTGCCAAAACAGGGCAATTAGACTGCAAGGTGGGGGAGGAGCAGGAAGGGGAGGACACTGCATCAATCTCACAGCTAGATACAACACAGGGATCTGACATAGAGGAAGAAGAAGAGGAAGAGTCTGTCAACCCTGATATGTCCAGTCATGGGAATGGGTCCATGCTGTCTCCTTCATCCACCAGCTCTCTGTCAGCGGCCGAGAGCTCCCCAGAGGCTGTCAAGACGGAGAACAATCGTACTGTCACGGTGAGTACCGACTCGCAAATCAGATTCAATAATCATTCAATGTCTGTCATCAGGGATCTTTGTGCACAGCAGAAAGCTTTTAAATTAATACGTGATCTATGTTACCTTCTCTCTTTCCAGGAGCCACATTCCACCCCTAAAATAGAGCAGAAAACAGTGAAAAGACTCTCTATAAAGGTATAATGAGCTGTGATAGATTACTTCTGTATTTCACTGCTAAGTGGCAGAATTTTGCATCCCAATTACTATTTAAATATCTACATCAAAATACTTATCTGAAGCTGAGTTTATTTCCTCTCTTCATAGAGTTTGCAGGAGCAAGCGGAAAGGCTACACCAGCGCCAAGAGAGAGAGCGGCAGCGGGAGGAGGCTAAAGCGGTTAAAGAGAAGAAAAAAGAGGAGGCTCGCAAACTGAAAGAGGAGAGAGAGAGGGAAAGAAAGGAGAAAAGGGAGAAAGAAGAGTGTGAAAAAAGAGAGAGAAAAGAAAAGGAGGAAAAGGAAAAAGCAGAGAAATTAAGAGTGAAAGAGGAGCATCGCAAATCAAAGCAAGAGTGAGTGTTGCTTGATCGAAAACCACAGATCTGAAATGTCTTGTTACTTTTATATTGACTTGACTGGAAACATTTGATTGAATGTTTTTTATTTTTTATTAAAGCAAATGTAATCCTTGCAATTGAATTAAACGTGATATAATTTCCCCCAGGGAAAAACTTGAAGGCAAGAGAAAGAAAGAGGAGGAGAAACGGTTGAAAGAAGAGAAGGATGTGAGTTGATAAGGGATGTTTATATTTTTTAAACTGGAGTGTAATGTCTGACATTTGACGGTTGACAATTGCCATGTCATTGTAACTGACCTGATAATACATCTGAAAATGTTCTATTCAGAGGCTCAAAGCAGAGAAAGCAGAGATAACAAGATTCCTACAGAAACCGAAGACTCCTCAGCATGCCTCAAAGGTAAGATAACTGACTGGATTGAGAAAGAAAACAAAATCTTAATCATAAAATAGTTGCATGTTAATTTAATCTGTAACTTTCCTTCCTTCTGTCCCTCCCACCTCAGACCCTTGTGTCTGCCTGTGGAAAGTTTGCTCCATTTGAGATAAAGGAGCACATGGGTCTGGCGCCGCTGACACGGGTCCAGTGTGAGGAGGCAGTCCTGGATGAACTGGACCGGTACCTGGCTAAGCCTGATGGAAGCCTGCACGGCCTGAGGGACTGGACCAGTAATGAGCCCCGCAGATCAGGCCCAACCAAGCCCAGAAGCACAGACTCTATGAGGTGAGACCATCACACCCTAAAAATCACAATTGTTGCGTGGCCATGATGGCAACAATAGGTGCTTTGAATTGCTGAACTCTTGACATTTTGTGAAACTACAAAGAATCTGCAATTTCCTACAGTAAAGAGGCTGTTTCTACATTGAAAAAAATACATAAAGGCAACATGTAAAGTGTTGGTTTCACGAGCTGAAAAAAATATCCCAGAAATGTAATATATGCACAAAAACCTTATTTCTCTCATTTTATGCACAAATGTGTTTACCTCCCTGTTTGAGCAAGATCAAATAATCCATCCACATGAAGGGTGAGGCATATCAACAAGCTGATTAAACAGCATGAACATTACACAGGTGCACCTTGTGCTGGGGACAAGAGGTCGACCGATTATGATTTTTCAACGCCGATACCGGTTATTGGAGGACCAAATAAAGCCGATGCCGATTTAAAAATAAATTTAAATAAAAACATGTATGTGTAATAATGACAATTGCAACAATATGGAATGAAAACTTATTTTAACTTAATATAATACATTAATAAAATCAATTTAGCCTCAAATACAGTGGGGCAAAAAAGTATTTAGTCAGCCACCAATTGTACAAGTTCTCCCACTTCAAAATATGAGGCCTGCAATTTTCATCCTCCTATGTACACTTCAACTATGACAGACAAAATGAGGGGAAAAAATCCAGAAAATCACATTGTAGGATTTTTTATGAATTTATTTGCAAATTATGGTGGAAAATAAGTATTTGGTCAATAACAAAAGTTTATCTCAATACTTTGTTATATAACCTTTGTTGGCAATGACAGAGGTCAATTGTTTTCTGTAAGTCTTCACAAGGTTTTCACACACTGTTGCTGGTATTTTGGCCCATTCCTCCATGCAGATCTCCTCTAGAGCAGTGATGTTTTGGGGCTGTTGCTGGGCTACGCAGACTTTTAACTCCCTCCAAATATTTTCTATGGGGTTGAGATCTGGAGACTGGCTAGGCCACTCCAGGACCTTGAAATGCTTCTTACAAAGCCACTCCTTCGTTGCCAGGGCGGTGTGTTTGGGATCGTCATGCTGAAAGACCCAGCCACGTTTCATCTTCAATGCCCTTGCTGATGGAAGGAGGTTTTCACTCAAAATCTCACGATACATGGCCCCATTCATTCTTTCCTTTACACGGATCAGTCGTCCTGGTCCCTTTGCAGAAAAACAGCCCCGAAGCATGATGTTTCCACCCCCATGCTTCACAGTAGGTATGGTGTTCTTTGGATGCAACTCAGCATTCTTTGTCCTCCAAACACGACGAGTTGAGTTTTTACCAAAAGGTTATATTTTGATTTCATCTGACCATATGACATTCTCCCAGTCTTCTTCTGGATCATCCAAATGCTCTCTAGCAAACTTCAGACGGGCCTGGACATGTACTGGCTTAAGCAGGGGGACACGTCTGGCACTGCAGGATTTGAGTCCCTGGCTGCGTAGTGTGTTACTGATGGTAGGCTTTGTTACTTTGGTCCCAGCTCTCTGCAGGTCATTCACTAGGTCCCCCCGTGTGGTTCTGGGATTTTTACTCACCATTCTTGTGATCATTTTGACCCCACAGGGTGAGATCTTGCGTGGAGCCCCAGATCGAGGGAGATTATCAGTGGTCTTGTATGTCTTCCATTTCCTAACAATTGCTCCCACAGTTGATTTCTTCAAACCAAGCTGCTTACCTATTGCAGATTCAGTCTTCCCAGCCTGGTGCAGGTCTACAATTTTGTTTCTGGTGTCCTTTGACAGCTCTTTGGTCTTGGCCATAGTGGAGTTTGGAGTGTGACTGTTTGAGGTTGTGGACAGGTGTCTTTTATACTGATAACAAGTTCAAACAGGTGCCATTAATACAGGTAATGAGTGGAGGACAGAGGAGCCTCTTAAAGAAGAAGTTACAGGTCTGTGAGAGCCAGAAATCTTGCTTGTTTGTAGGTGACCAAATACTTATTTTCCACCATATTTTGCAAATAAATTAATTAAAAATCCTACAATGTGATTTTTCTTTCTTCTTTTTTTTCTCTCTCATTGTGTCTGTCATAGTTGAAGTGTACCTATGATGAAAATTACAGGCCTCATCTTTTTAAGTGGGAGAACATGCACAATTGGTGGCTGACTAAATACTTTTTGCCCCACTGTAAATACAGAAGCATGTTCAATTTGTTTTAAATAATGCAAAAACAAAGTGTTGGAGAAGAAAGTAAAAGTGCAATATGTGCCATGTAAAAAAGCTAACGTTTTAGTTCCTTGCTCAGAACATGAGAACATATGAAAGCCGGTGGTTCCTTTTAACATGAGACTTCAATATTCCAAGGTAAGAGGTTTTAGGTTGTAGTTATTATAGGAATTATAGGACTATTTCTCTCTATGCGGTTTGTATTTCATATACCATTGACTATTGGATGTTCTTTTTGGCACTTTAGTATTGCCAGTGTAACAGTATAGCTTCCGTCCCTCTCCTCGCCCCTACCTGGGCTCGAACCAGGAACACATCGACAACAGCCACCGTCGAGGCAGCGTTACCCATGCAGAGCAAGGGGAACAACTACTCCAAGTCTGAGCGAGTGATGTTTGAATCACTATTAGCTCGCACCCCTCTAACTAGCTAGCCATTTCACATTGGTTACACCAGCCTAATCTCGGGAGTTGATAGGCTTGAAGTCATAAACAGCTCAATGCTTGAAGCACAGCGAAGACCTGCTGGCAAAACGCACAAAAATGCTGTTTGAATGAATGCTTACGAGCCTGCTGGTGCCTACCATCTTCCAGTCATACTGCTCTATCAAATCATAGACTTAATTATAACATAATAACACACAGAAATACGAGCCTTTGGTCATTAAAATGGTAGAATCCGGAAACTATCATTTCGACAACAAAACGTTTATTCTTTCAGTGAAATGCGGAACCGTTCCGTATTTTATCTTACGGGTGGCATCCATAAGTCTAAATATTGCTGTTACATTGTACAACCTTCAATGTTATGTCATAATTATGTGCAATTCTGGCAAATTAACTATGGTCTTTGTTAGGAATAAATGGACTTCACACAGTTCGCAATGAGCCAGGCGGCCCAAACGGCTTCATTTATCCTGACTGCTTGCACGGAACGGAACGCAAGAGAAATTACACAATTTCCCTAGTTATAAGAAATTCATGTTAGCAGGCAATATGCAGGTTTAAAAAAATATATACTTGTGTATTGATTTTAAAGAAAGGCATTGATGTTTATGGTTAGGTACAAATGCGCTTGCTAAATCATCACCCGTTTGTCAAAGTAGGCTGTGATTCAAAGAGAAATTAACAGGCACCGCATCGATTATATGTAATGCAGGACACGCTAGATAACTACACATGGTTGATGATATTACTAGTTTAACTTGTGATTATGTTAAGATAAGTTTAATGCTAGCTAGCAACTTAACTTGGCTTCTTGTTGCCCTCACGTAAGAGGTAGTCAGCCTGCCACGCAGGCTCCTTGTGGAGTGCAATGTAAAGCAGGTGGTTAGAGAGTTGGACTAGTAACCGGAAGGTTGCAAAAACGAATCCCTGAGCTGACAAGGTAGAAATCTTTCGTTCTGTCCCTGAACAAGGCAGTTAACCCACCGTTTCTAGGCCGTCATTGAAACGAAGAATGTGTTCTTAACTGACTTGCCTAGTTAAATAAAGGTGTAAAAAAAAAAAAATAACTGCAAATCGGTGTCCAAAAATACAGATTACTGATTGTCATGAAAACTTGAAATCGGCCCTAATTAATCTGTCGACCTCTACTCTAAAGGGTGCAGTTTTGTCACACAATACAATGCCACCAATGTTTTGTGGGATTAACCTGTGGGAACTTCAGACCAGCCACCCGGACAGCTGATGAAACTGTGGATTTGCACATCCAAGGAATTTCTGCATAAACTGTCATAAACTGTCTCAGGGATGCTCATCTGCGTGCACCAGGGTCTTGACCTGACTGCAGTTTAGCGTCGTAACCAACTTCAGTGGGCAAATGTTCACCTTCAATGGCCACTGTGATACCTGAGAAGTGTGCTCTTCACGGATTAATCCCGGTTTCAATCGTACAGGGCAGATGACAGGCAGCGTGTACGGCGTCGTGTGGGAGAGGGGTTTGCTGATGTCAACGTTGTGAACAGAATGCACCATGATGCGGTTATATGGTATGGGAAGGCATTAGCTACGGACAACAAACACAATTGCATTTTATTGATGGCAATTTGAATGCACAGATACCGTGACTAGATCCTAAGGCCCATTGTCGTGCCATTCATCCGCTGCCATCACCTCATGTTTCAACATGGTAATGCACGGCCCCATGTCGCAAGGATCTGTACACAATTCCTGGAAGCTGAAAATGGCCCAGTTCTTCCATGGCCTGCATACTCACCAGACGTGTCACCCATTGAGTATGTTTGGGATGCTCTGGATCGACATGTACGACAGAGTGTTCCAGTTCCCGACAATATTCAGCAACTTCGCACAGCCATTGAAGAGGAATGGGGCAACATTTCACAGGCCACTATCAGTCTTATCAACTTTATGCAAAGGAGATGTGTTGCGCTGCATGGGGGAAATAGTGGTTACACCAGATGCTGACAGGTTCTCTGATCCACGCCCCTACCTTTTTAAGGGATGTGACCAACAGATTCATATCTGTATTGTCAGTAATGTGAAATTCATAGATTAGGGCCTAATGAATTTTCCAATTGACTGATTTCCTTAAATGGACTTACTCCGTATAGTCTTTGAAATCGTTGCATGTTGCAATTTTATATTTTTGTTCAATGTATGTACACTCCTATAGTCTTTGGCCCCTCTCTGTTCTCTGCATAGGGAGTGTATGGTGATAGTTAAGGGGCCTAAACCGGACGGTGTGCCTGACCGGCAGCGCTACGGCCGCATGAAGCTCCTTCAGTTCCGTGAGAACTACCGGCCTGCCTACTGGGGCACGTGGAGTAAAAAGAGCCCCCACATCTCCCCACGTTACCCTCTCAGACAGGACAAGGTAAGACTTCCCTCATTCTCTGACCATGATCCTTGAAGCCTTTCACTTCTTTACATCTTAGTTTCTGACATTGCTCTCACTAACCCTGCCATATCCAATTTGTCAAGTGGTGCCATGAGTGAAGAATGTGTTCTGGGTGTGATATCAGTTGCACTGTGACTTCCATGTTTGATGGGTTTCTATGTATGACTAAAATGTGTGTGTTCTCACTAGGTCCTGTTGGATTATGAAGTAGACAGTGATGAGGAGTGGGAGGAGGAGGAGCCAGGAGAGTCCCTGTCACACAGTGAAGGGGTAGGTCTCTCTTCAATACTCTTCTGTCACAGCTTTTGATGCTCTGCTGTTCTGTTTGATATCAAGATTTGCTCATTGTTGTAGCTGAATCGTTACTGCTGGTTGTGAGGATCTAAAGGGAGGGGCAACTTTTTTTTGAGGGGGGGCGGACTCTGTCAGTCTCAACTTACTGTTAAGAGTTAGAATACACATGGTGCAATTTTGAAATTTGTTTGTGAGTCAGCAGTCACTTAATTAGCCCATGTCAGCAATTTTTTTCCATTTATTGTTAAGTTAGCTATCTAAATGTGTAGTAAGCATGGTCAAATTACCAACCGGGGTGGGGTCCATTGATCATCAGTTATCATGTAAAAAAGAAATGATAACAATTGCCTCCACTCTATGGCAAAATGTGTAGAATTGCAGGCAATTGGCTGTAAAACTGCTAATTTGTCTGTCCGCTCCCATTGCAAAATGAGTAGAATTGCATGAAATGAGTTATAAAATTGCAGTCTTTTTTTCCACCCATGGCAAAATGTGTAGAATTTCAGGAGATGATAAACCTAGAAATATCTTGGCTGACAATTAGGTGGGCCGTTAAAATATTTTGCTCACAAGGTTAGGGGGATGTTTGTGGGTACACTGCGGCCCCCACCCCAATCAATGTTGCCTATCCCTGACTAAACAGACTCTTGTTTTTGCAGGAGGATAATGATGAGGGAGGTGAAAATGACGATGACGATGAGGATGGTTTCTTTGTACCCCATGGTTACCTATCAGATGGCGAGGGGGCATTGGAGGAGGAAGAGGTAGGTTAAATTGCCCCTACAAATCCGTATGCTTGCCTCATTCATTTTCTTTACTGTTCTTTTCCGGTGGTCTGGTATGACTAATAATGGATATAATGTAAGTACTTAGTGCTTTACAGTGGGCCTCCCGAGTGGCGCAGCGGTCTAAGGTGTCATTATAGACTCAGGTTCAATCCCGGACTGTGTCACAACCAGCCGTGATCAGACGTCCCTTAGGGTTGCGCACAATTGGCCAAGTGTCGTTAGGGGAGGGTTTGGTTGGTGGGGCTTGGTTCATCGCGCTCTAGTGACTTCTTGGGTCAGGTGCTGCAGGCTGACTGCGGTCGTCATTTGAACAGTGTATGTTGAGCACTCACCTTAATTGCTCCTATCTCTGTGACGTGATTCCAGGAGGGTGGCGACCCAGAGAAGCAGAAGGTTCGTCAGAAGCTGAAAGCCCGGGAGTGGGATGAGCTGATGGCCAAGAAGAAGGTGAAGGTGCTGGAGGCGGTGGTGAGAGGCTGTGTATGGGAGGGAGAGGGTCCTCCTCTGGAGCTATTCCAGCAATTCGCTGTGTGCCTGGTAGAACCCCTGCCAAAGCCGGAGCCCACCACCCCAGAGGACTACGCACAGAAACTACAAGAAGATGAGCAGCGTGAGTACATTCTTATGTCTGGGGGAACATGCAGATATACAGTGTTCATTGTGTGTGTTGTCATTTCGAGAGACTTACAGGAGCATTTAGGTTTAAGTGCCTTGCTCAAGGGCACATCGGTAGATTGTTTTTGCGTAGTTGGCACAGGGATTCGAACCAGCAAACTTTAGGTTACTGGTCCAACGCCCTTAAACACTAGGCTCTCTCCAATATTCATGTCCCTTTCGACCTCCGCCTTAGTCTTGCCACCGTTAAGTGGTAGTGATCATCTGAGTCATTGACTGACTGAAGCGGGATGAAATGTAGTTCATGGTTTGGATGGAAAACCTGTGACTGTGTTTGTCTTTGATGCTTATCTGAGTTCTTACAGAATAATGTAAATGAGTAATTTGGTTGAGCCATGTGTTGTTTGAATAGTGTCACTATTGTCTGATTTTCCTTGAGTAGCTCTGAGTGGCCAAACTGTAATGACCTGTACCTTTACTGACTTTAGCAAGCATGCACTTATATTTACACAAAAATCTGTGTTTTGATTGTGGAGATGGACTTAACACCCAAGACCAACATGCGATTTATCTGCACTCATGCCGCATCGAGAGCGAGCTAAATCAAACACCAACTATTTGGCCTCGTGTGGAGTTGAAGAAAAGAGAGCACATATGATAATGTGGTTTTTATAAAAATCGAGTTATGTTTCGCCAAGAAAACATACCTGTTTGTCATCAGGAAAATGTAAACGGTTACGAAGGGAGACTTTCAAAACTGGATTGAGTGAAGTACCAGAAAATGTGCTTAATGATTATGAGCTCTGTCTGTATGCAATTACTTGGGCCTAAAACATGAGCATGGAGAGCTACACAGATTTGCTAAATTACTGTATACATTTGTGTAATATTTAGTCTATTTACTTAAATTTGTAGCTTTCTGTTGTAAACAATTGACTGTGCTCTCAGACAAAATTTAGCTGGAATTGTGCCGTGCAGAATTGAACCAAATTGGTGATTGGTTGACAATATGACACAGGCTTACTTACGTCTTGTCTTTTTTCAGTTGCATTGTGCAGAATATCAGATCTTTCAACAGTTGTAGTGTTTAACCTCATAAGATCTTATCATAATGACCGCAAAAAAGACGCATTGGAATGCAATGAATGTCTGAAATACGGTACAAATGTACATTTTTTTTGTAAATGGGTCGGTACACCTGAAAAGGGGCTGAAATACCAGGCGGTGTCAGAGGAAGGCGGAAAGCCCTTAAAATTGTCAAAGCCCTTAAAATTGTCAGACTCCAGCCACCCTAGTCATAGACTGTTCTCTCTGCTACCGCACTGCAAGCGGTACCGGAGTGCCAAGTCTAGGTCCAAGAGGCTTCTAAACAGCCTCTAATCAAATGGCTACCCAGACTATACTATTTGCATTGCCCCTCCCCTCTGCACACCACTGCCACTCTCTGTTGGCATCTATACATGGTCGCTTTGATAACTCTACCTACATGTACATGCTACCTCAACTGGCCAGTGCCCCCACACATTGACTCACATTTTTTTAGTCCCCCAAAGTTGGACTTTTGTTGCCTTTTGGAGAGCTCATGTCTCATTCGGGGGAGCTAAGCCCCGCGGCTCCCCTGTAATTCACCTTGTGCTTGCTTCAGTCATTGATTGCTGTCCAGACTGCAAGGGAGACTAGACTCTTGTCTAAACTAGAGACAATCAAAGATCTGTATCGTTTTCAGACAAGCTTTATATGCTGCGTCTGAGTCACTCAGTATTTACTGTGCCAACAAGTAATTGTGAACAGTGAACAACAGGTCTTTATGGCTGACCTGAGTTGCTCTGTAGCAGCCTGAGGGAGTATATGATCATATTGGATGCAGCCTTTTGCCCAAACTTTGTATGAATAGGCCTAGATGTAGAATGTGTTTTCAAACACCTTCCCATTTCCCCTATCATATCTTCAGTGCTGTCACAGTTGCTGCCACTGCTCCATGGAAATGTGAACAGCAATAAGGTGATCATCACAGAGTTCCAGGAGTTTTGTCGCCAGAAATTGACCTCTACTATTTCCAGCCCCCAGAACTCGGGAGACATTCCCACCAGGTAACTTTAAACCTAATTTACTAAACAGTAGCTATTTTACATAATGAGTAAATCATATATGGTCACTATTAAACTCATATTATAAACTGGGTGGTTCAAGCCCTGAATGCTGATTTGGCTAACAGCCATGGTATATCAGACTGTATTCCATGGGTATGACAACATTTCTTTTTACTTCTTTAATTATGTTGGTAACCAGTTTATAATAGCAATAAGGCACCTCTGGGGTTTGTGATATATGGCCAATTTACCACGGCTAAGGGCTGTATCCAGGCACTCCACGTTGCGTTGTGCTTAAGATTAGCCCTTAGCTGTGGTATATGGCCATATACAGTGCATTGTGAAAGTATTGAGACCCCTTGACATTACAGCCTCACTCTAAAATGTATTAAATAAAAACGTTCTTCAATCAATCTACACACTAACTCACAATTACAAAGGGAAAACAGGTTTTTGTAATATTTGACAAATGTATATACTTATGTAAATAAGTATTCAGACCCTTTGCTATGAGACTTGAAATTGAGCTCGGGTGCATCCTGTTTCCATTGATCATCCTTGAGATGTTTCTACAACGGTTGTAGTCCACCTGGTAAATTCAATTGATTGGACATGATTTGGAAAGGCACACACCTGTCTATGTAGGCTCCCACAGTTGACAGTGCATGTCAGAGCAAAACCCAAGACATGAGGTTGAAGGAATTGTCTGTAGACCTCTGAGACAGGATTTTATCGAGGCACAGATCTGGGGAAGGGTACCAAAAAATGTCTGCAGCATTGAAGGTCCCCAAGAACATAGTCCCCAAGATGGAGTGGCCTCCATCACTCTTAAATGGAAGAAGTTTGGAACCACCAAGATTGGCCACCCTGCCAAACTGAGCAATCGGGGGGCGGCTTGGGTTAGGGAGGTGACCGAGAACCCGATGGACACTCTCACAGAGCTCCTCTGTGGAGATGGGAGAACCTTCCAGAATGACAACATCTCTGCGGCACTCCACCAATCAGGCCTTTATGGTAGAGGGGCCAGACGGAAGCCATTCCTCAGTAAAAGGCATATGACAGGCCCCTTGGAGTTTGCCAAAAGGCACTTAAAGGACACTCAGACCATGAGAAACAAAGATTCTCTGGTCTGATAAAAGCAAGCTTGAACTCTTTGGCCTGAATGCCAAGCTTCACATCTGGAGGAAACCTGGCACCATCCCTATGGTGAAGTGTGGTGGCAGCATCATGGTGTGGGGATGTTTTTCAGTGGCGGTAACTTGTCAGGATTGAGGGAAAGATGAACAGAGCGATCCTTAATGAAAACCTTCTCCAGGGGGCTCAGGACCTCAGACTGGGGTGAAGGTTCACCTTCCAACAGGACAATGACCCTAAGAACATAGCCAAGACAACTCAGGAGTGGCTTTGGGACAAGTATCTGAATGTCCTTGGCTCAGCCAGAGCCCGGAAATGAGCCCGATCAAACATCTCTGGAGAGACCTGAAAATAGCTGTGCAGTGACGCTCCCCATCCAACCTGACAGAGCTTGAGAGGATCTGCAGAGAAGAATGGGAGAAACTCCCCAAGAAGACTAAAGGCTTTTATTGCTACCAAAGGTGCTTCAACAAAGTACTGTGTAAAGGGTCTAAATACTTATGTAAATGTGATCTTTCTGGGGGTTTTATAAATAAAATTTGCAAACATTCTTAACCTGTTTTTGATTTGTCATTATGGGGTATTGTGTGTAGATTGATGGGGGGGGAAACAATTTAATCAATTTTAAAATAAGGCTGTAACGCAACAAAGTGGAAAAAGTCAAGGGGTCTGAATACTTTCCGAATGCACTGTACCACACCCCCTCGGGCCTTATTACAAGTGCAAATGCTATATAAAAGCTTTATTTTTTTTCTTAACTGAGATGGTCTTTTGCCCTAGGATCCGTTTGAAGCGCCTTATCAAGGGAAATGCCATGTATGAGAAGCGCTCGGCCTACAGACGCTGCTGCTGGTACATACACACAGAGGTCCTGGCTCGCTTCAGCCAGGAGGCTCTCCCTGTGCCCTGCCAGTGGAACTACCTCACCTCTGGGGCCCATGTGTCCTGTGAAGAAGCCTCGGCGGCCACGGGCTCACAGGGCAACTCCCCAACCACCCCACAGACCTCCACCACACCCTCCTCCTCCAACAAAAGGAAGAGTGCCGGCAGCATGTCCATCACCAAGTTCATGAAGAAGGCTGCCGACCCTGAGCAGGTATGACAGTCTGATAAACTATGCATATGAAGTCCTTTTGCTCAGCTCCTATTGCTAAGACGACTGTGTATCAGATTTTCATGAGCACTCCTTTGTTCCAGGCTCATGAGATGGATGGGTTCCAGGCAGACACAGAGGAGGATGAAACAGACTGCGTCATAATCCGTACACAGAAAGGTGAGACCTCAAAATAACTTTCCTGACAGATTGTTTGGCCCTGATGGACACGTTGTATTTGGTTTCCCTAGATATAAGTAAGAAGGGAGGTATTGTCATTGACACTAAATATGTCTTCCCCTGCAGGATCTTCCAGAAAGGATACCTCCCCCACAGAGAATGAGCACACAGAAAAAATTGAGGTGACCCCCCTCTGATACGACTGCTCTCCCCCTGCTCCGGCCCATTCCCACCCCGGCCACCACCTAAGAACTGCCCCCTGACTCTGGGGGTGTGTACCCAGTGTCAAATAGAATCAGGTCTTCAATCAAGATAACATTCTGTAGTGGCACACATGCCACCCACACAGTATTACTTCCCACTCTGCTCCTCTAAGTACCAGACATCTGCATGTAAAAATGAAAGTGTCTGAGAAACTTATTAGGACATGGTTTATTTTAGTCCAATGCTCAACCATTTTATTACTTGGTTCAGTTGGAGTGTCAGACATGTTTATATGGATGTCTTTGCTTGGTGTGGAGTGGAAGGTGGCTCAGACAGTCAAAACTCTGCTACTATGGTAGATTGGGTGGCCGTTCTAGTAGTTGCCGTGTGCTGGCCCATGTGTCCTCCTTTTTAATACATATATACAGTACCAGTCAAAAGTTTGGAGACACCTACTCATTCAAAGATTTCTTTATTTTTACTATTTTATGCATTTCATAGTTTGGATATCACATATGGAATCATGTAGAAAACCAATTTAAAATGTTATTTGAGATTCTTCAAAGTAGCCACCCGTTGCCTTGATGATAGCTTTGCACACTTTTGGCATTTTATCAACCAGCTTCATGAGTGCTTTTCCAACAGTCTTGAAGGAGTTCCCACATATACTGAGCACTTGTTAGCTGCTTTTCCTTCACTCTGCAGTCCAACTCAACCAAATTGAGATGGTTGGAATGAGGTCGGGTGATTGTGGGGGTTAGGTCGTCTGATGCAGCACTCCATCACTCTGCTTTTTGGTCAAATAGCCCTTACACAGCCTGGCGGTGTGTTGGATCATTGTCCTGTTGATTAACAAATGATATTCCCACTAAGCGCAAACCAGGTGGGATGGTGAATCGCTCCAGAATGCTGTGGTAACCATGCTGGTTAAGTGTGCCTTGAATTCTAAATAAATCACGGACAGTGTCAGTACCATCACACCTCCTCCATGCTTCACGGTGGGAACCACACATGCAGACTAAAGGACAGATTTCCACTGCTCGTGTTTCTTGGCCCAAGCAAGTCTTCTTATTGGTATCTTTTAGTAGTGATTTCTTTGCAGCAACTCAACAGTTGATGTTAAGATGTGTCTGTTACTTGAACTGTGTGAAGCATTTCTGAGGCTGGTAACTCCAAAGAACTTGTCCTCTGCAGCAGAGGTAATTCTGGGTCTTCCTGTGGTTTTATGAGAGCCAGTTTATTCATAGCGCTTGATGGTTTTTGCAGCTGCACTTGAAGAAACTTTCAAAGTTCTTGAAATTTTCCAGATTGACTATCATTTCTCTTTGCTTATTTGAGCTGTTATTGCCTTATATGGACTTAGTATTTTACAAAATAGGGCTACTGATTGGCTCAAACGCATTAAGGAAAGAAGTTCCACACACCTCTTAATTGAAATGCATTCCAGGTGACTACCTCATGAAGCTGGTTGAGAGAATGCCAAGCATGTGCAAAGCTGTCAAGGCACAGGGTGGCTTCTTTGAAGAATATCAAATATTTGCATTTGGTTACATGATTCCATGTGTTATTTCCTAGTACGATGAAACAAAAACCCTGGAATGAGTGTGCCCAAACTTGACTGTGTATATATGCAGTTGTTTAAAAAAATACTTGACCTGGTTGAGTTGTTTAAATGTACTGCACTTTCATATGCCTTGTTCCCCTTCCTTATCTGGATACCTTTATCAACATCCCCCCACTCATCCCTGTATGGTTTCAATGTGGCAGGTGCTGTTTCAGGCTGCTAAACAGTGCTTTTTGTGTTCTTAATAATGGTTTAGAGGTGGAACAGGTAATGGCCAGCCATTATTAAAAACATTGCCAATGAAAGGCAAACGGCAGAGACATTCAGAATGCTTTCCTGTCCCAGTTTTCAGGTATGATTAAAGATCTCACTTTGTCTTTAAATAAAGCAATATTTAAATGTTAACATGTGCATATACTGACGAAAGATAAAACACATGATTCAGCTTTGATACTTAGAGCATTACCTTCATTATAGCGATTCCTAAACAAGGTTAGGAAAACATTTAGATCAACAGAGACCAGCTTTGCTAATCGCTGCTGTAATGAGAACTAGTGTTGCTGTTCATGTCTGAACTGAAACATTGGATAAGTTATGGCTGCCTGTGTGCAGTGCACAGGTTACACAGATGCTGTGAGAAGAGGTAGATTGTCATCCCAGGCAGCACTGGATCAAGACCTCAGCTCATTGTTGGTCTCATACTATCAAACAGATTACCATGTTGCTGAGAAATCGAATGAAATTAGCCAAGTAGTAACTGCTTTGACAAAACGAGCTTCTAACATCAGCTCTGTCCAGTAACCTTCACTTTTGAAGGTATAATTTGACATGTTTGCTGCTGCTACTAATCTCAAATACAATATTACAGGCTCCATCTGAAATAAAAATGGCTTAACCAATAACTATTATACATTGTAGTCCACAGCTGGTCTGGCTCACAAAAAACAGCTACTGAATCCTAACCACTAGACAAGCAGTGTCGTCCACCACTCACATGTAAAGCTAGAACTGTATCTGAATATTTGTTGTAAAAGCAGGATTTATGTTGGAGCAGAGCAGAATGGGGTCTCATACCATGCTAAGGTGACTGATTGCCTAACCGTAGGTGTAAGGGAGCCATTTCAGTCCTCATCCTACATTCAGGGTACAATACAAATAACACTGAATGGCGTTTGTCTCTCTCCCCCACCCCCCCATCTCTCGTCCTTTAATGGATTAGTAGTTATTTCTACAGCCTTAAATGTGGTTTGGGGATGAAGGTGTCATCTCCAACCTGGGAGGGGTAGGAGACCCAGGGACAAACACCGCTTCTGCTCAGCTAAGGGTCTGAATATTCTCCAGTAGCTCTGGCTTGAGGAGTGCAGAGCTCTTTCCACCACCAGCTGCAATGTCCGCTTGAACTGCGGCATCCCAGGAAAACGTCAGCAGAACCGCAGGGACCTCCAAGAGAGACAGACACTAGTCAGAACCTTCCCTTTGTACAACAAAAGTAAATGGATGGAATTGTTTATTTTGCCTGACATTTACATTTGTGACAATACTGTGTGTCTCTGCTTACCAGGCTACATTCATTCAGGGCCACCTCTTGGTCCTCCTGGAGTTTGTGTCCTCCAGGTGCCACCAGCTCAAAGGGCTGCCAGCCATCTACCAGGGAGTCCCGCACAAACTGGAAGAGCACAGACACCTTGTCCCAGGCCAGGAAAGTGCCTGAAGGGCATAATGTGTGATAAGAGAGCCATTAGCCAGCCAATACAAGTTTAGTAAAGGTAAGAGGATACAACTATAAGAAGATGTAAGATACAGTTGAAGTCGGAAATTAACTTACAGTTTTTCACCATTTCTGACATTTAAACCTAGTAGAAATTCCCTGTCTTAGGTCAGTTAGGATCACCACTTTATTGTCAGAATAACAGAGAGAATGATTTATTTCAGCTTTTATTTCTTTCATCACATTCCCAGTGGGTCAGAAGTTTACAAACTCAATTAGTATTTGGTAGCATTGCCTTTAAATTGTTTAACTTTGGTCAAATGTTTTGGGTAGCCTTCCACAATAAGTTGGGTGAATTTTGGCCCGTTCTTCCTGACAGAACTGGTGTAACAGTCAGTTTTGTAGGCCTCCTTGCTGGCACATGCTTTTTCAGTTATGCCCACACATTTTCTATGGGATTGAGGTCAGGGCTTTGTGATGGCTACTCCAATGTCCTTAAGCCATTTTGACGACACAACTTTGGAAGTATGCTTAAATCATTGTGCATTTGGAAGACCCATTTGTGACCAAGCTTTAACTTCCTGACTGATGTCTTGATGTTGCTATAATATATCCACATAATTTTTGTTCCTCATGATGTCATCTATTTTGTGAAGTGCACCAGTCCCTCCTGCAGCAAAGCACCCCCGTGCTTCACGGTTGAGATGGTGTCCTTCAGCTTGCAAGCCTACACCCTTTTCCTCCTGTTTATATTTGCATACTATTGTTTGATCAGATGAATGTGGTAGCTTCTGGCGTTTGGAAATTGCTCCCAAGGATGAACCAGACTTGTGGAGGTCTACAATGTTTTTCTGATGTCTTGGCTGATTTCTTTTGATTTTCCCATAATGTCAAGCAAAGAGGCACTGAGTTTGAAGGTAGGCCTTGAAATACTTCCACAGGTACATCTCCAATTGACTCAAATGATATCAATTAGCCTATCAGAAGCTTCTAAAGCCATGACATAATTTTCTGGAATTTTCCAAGCTGTTTAAAGGCACAGTCAACTTAGTGTATGTAAACTTCTGACCCACTGGAATTATAAGTGAAATAATCTGTCTGTAAACAATTGTTGGAAAAATTACTTGTGTCATGCACAAAGTAGATGTCCTATCCGACTTGCCAAAACTATAGTTTGTTGAAAAACTAGTTTTAATGACTCCAACCAAAATGTATGTAAACTTCCGACTTCAACTGCAATCAAATTGAGAGGCTACTGCAAAATATACATACAAATGACTATCCATGTCAACGAGCTTCTTCGCTCATATCTTGTTTATACATCTGCTTATCACATTAAAGTAGGTGTTTGTTGGCAGATACAGACCCTGCAGTATGTTTCCATCAGGCAGTCGTACTCTCAGCAGGGTGTAATTGTACTTCCTCCTCTCCCTCTGCTCCTCTCTCTCCCGCATGGCCTTGGTACGCAGCATAGTGTTCTTGTCCACCCCCTCGTTCCTGAATACCACACAGCCACCAAGAATGCACCTTAACACAACTGGAAAACCCCCCCAACAAGAATACACGTCATGTGCACTAACCAAGTGAACCCTACTAACACTAATACAGTAATCATTTTATACAATAAAGTCATCTCTTAAAGATGCAGAAATCACTCTGCCATTTCCTGGTTGCTAATATTCTAATCCTTTCTGTTTGTGACTAAACAAGTATAGTGTAGAGCAGTGGTCACCAACTGGTTGATCGTGACCGAGTGGTCAATCACCAAACATTTCTGTAGAAAAGCCAACGATAAAGGCTTGCGTTCCTTTTTTTCTTCATGTTGCGCTGTTGGTGGTAGGTACACTTGATTCGCAAGCCTTGTGCACCGGGTAGGCAAAGTGTTCTCATTTTCAACCATTCCATTCGTCTGAAAAGACAAACTTGCCGATCTGGCGGACCGGGAGATCTGTGGCTAAATCGAGTGAGCATACTGCGCTGGCTAATCGAATAGCTCAAATCACCGTGCCTACCTACAGCTTCCATAACCCCTGCCACAGCAAAGAAATAGCGCACATAGAACAGGTCTACCGTTTCTTAGACTTGCTTTCAATGGGAATGACAGATCTATAGCACACATTTCTATGTGAATTTGGCCAGGTTGCTCAAAAAGTGACATATTGCAACTTTAAAGAATGAGTCCATACTTTTGCTGCTGCTCCCTCTTGAGCTCTTCTGCAGTGAGGTTGTAGAATTCTGGGGGAAGTTCGAAGCGCATGGCGTTGGGTGAGGGTCTGAAGGCCTGGGGCTGGCGGTCCAGCTGGGCTCTGACTGGCTCTCCCCTCTGCAGCCGGTCCCTACTCTCCTTCATCACCTCCAGGGATTCTGAATCATGCTCCATCAGCACCAGGAACTCCTCACTCTCCTCTGGGAAAGGAAGACAATCAGCTAATCAATTTCCCAAATGCAATCCAACCACTTACCCCTGGTACCCCCTATAGTACAGTACGCCTCTGCAGAAGCATACTAGGCCACACAGACAATAGGAAGCATAGACTGTGCATTTGAATGGGTTTACCTTGTCCTTCCACATCCAGCATGATGCTCTGAAAGCCCATAGCTTCCAAGAATTCCCGACTACCCTCCACAGTCTTCACCTTTTCCTACGGAGAGAGAGAGAGATCAGACAGCAAGAAAGAGACCAGTGAATGTACCACAGCGACAGAAAACATTTGAGTCTCACATTACCCTCCACATGTCTCAAATACAGTGGTGGGGAAAAGTACCCAAGTCTCATACTTGAGTAAAAGTATAGATACTGTACCTTAATAGAAAATGACTAAAGTAAAATTGAAATTCACCCAGTAAAATACTACTTGACTAAAAGTATTTGGTTTTAAATACACTTAAGTATCAAAAGTAAATGAAATTGCAAAAATATACTTAAGTATCAAAAATAAAAGTATAAATAATTTAAAATTCCTTATATAAAGCAAACGACACCATTTTCTTGTTAAAAAAAAAACAAAAAACGTACGAATAGCCAAGGGCACAATCCTACACTTGGACTTTTATTTACAAAAGATGCATGTGTTTAGTGAGTGCAACAGACCAGAGGCAGTAGGGATGACCACGTGTTCTCTTGATAAGTGTGTGAATGACAATTTTCCTGTCCAGCTAAGCATTCAAAATGTAACAAGTACTGGTTGACATGGAAAATGTGTGGAGAAAATTAAATATTTTATTTAGGAATGTAGTGATGTAAAAGTTGTAAAAAATATAAATAGTAAAGTACAGATTAAAAAAACTACGTAAATAGTACTCTAAAGTACTATTTTTACACCACTGCTCAAATATACCTGGAACACCTTGTTGCTGAGTTTGATCTTCCTGTACTTCTCCTCTGTCGGGTTCTTACAGATGTTTTCAATGTACCTGACAAGATGGGGGAAAAATGATGGGGTGTCAAGACACTGTGTGAATTCTTGTCAATGTACACTCAGTGGCCAGTTTGTTCGGTACACCACCCCGTTCACACACATGGTTCGCTCCTACAGACAGTAAGTCACGTGGCCTGCTATATAAAGAAACTTTGAGCGTGATATGCGCGCCAGATCCTGTATCTCAAATGGATGGCCTCCAGGGCTTTTCACATACAGTGTCTAGGGTTTACAGAGAATGGTGCGGGAAAAAAATAAACATCCAGTCAACAGCAATCCTGTGGGCGAAAACAGCTTGTTGATGAAAGGTCAAGGAGCATGGAAATAATTGTGCATGCTAACAGGCGGGCCACAAACAGGAAAATAACGGCGAAGTACAACAGTGGTGTGCAGAACAACATCTAGGTCACAACTTGTCAGTCCTTGTCATGGATGGGCTATTGCAGCAGACAACCACACTGAGTTCAACTCCTATCAGCTAAAAACAAAAAGAAGTGGCACCAGTAGGTACGCGATCACCAACACTGGACAATTGCGGAGTGTGTAAACGTTGCCTGGTCCGACAGATCCCGGTTCCTGTTGCATCATGCTGATTGCAGAGTCAGGATTTGTCATAAGTAGCATGAGTCCGTGGCCCCATCCTGCCTGATATCAACGGTATAGGCTGGTGGTGGTGTAATGGTGTGGAGAATGTTTTCCTGGCACACAATAGGTCCCTTGATACCAATTGAGCAACGGTTCCATGCCCCAAAGAATTCAGGTTGTTCTGGAGGCAACGGTGGGTCCAACCCGGTACTAAATGGATGTACCTAAAAAAACGGGCCACTGAGTGTATATCACACATTCTAAACGGGGTGTTTTCGAAACCTGAATGCTGACAGTCGTGATATATCAGACCATATACCACGGGTATGACAAAACATTTGTTTTTACTGCTCTAATTAAGTTGGTAAACAGTTTACTGGCAATAAGGCACCTCTGGAGTTTGTGATATATGGCCAATACCACGGCTAAGGGCTGTGTCCAGGCATTGCGTTGTGCTTAAGAACAGCCCTTAGCCGTGGTATATTGGTCATATACTACACACCCTCGTACTTTATTGCTTAATTATAGGACAGTTCCATCCCCCTCCATGTTTCTCACTTGCTTATGATGTCCACTGCAGCCTTGACTTTCTCCCTGTCCTTGTTGAAGGTATGAACCATCATAATGGAAGCCTCCACTGCATCCTCTTCAAACCGCTGTTGGACAAGACGAGGTTAATCATGTGTAGTCAGGACCATACTAATCAAAAAGGATGGTTTGTGGCAAATTAGTGCTAAGACTTTTTACATCAATACTTCATATCAAAATCAGATCATGATAATTATGCAATCATGATATCATACGACTTTAAAAATGAGAATCACTTCCGGACCTACCATGAAAATGGCCGCTTTAATGTGCACATCTCTCTCGCTCTTAGTTAAGGTGGCTCCAGTAAGCGGGCAAGTGAAATACACACCTGTTACTGAGAGAAATGCCAGATCCTTAACATTGGAGCCCTGTAAAAGATTACATATACTAGCGATAAATGACAGACAACTCAATGGCACAAATAATTTCTTTGTGAGCAACAGTAAAGGAAAGTTAATTGATTTAATGTCTTCCTTGCCTCAACAGCAGTTGTCTTTTCCTTCTCAGCTACTGCGGCAGCTTCTGCCTCAAGCTCTCTTTTCACTGTGAAAAATGATGAAAGACCATTACCCACAACCCAATTCTTTATTTCTGATTATTTATTTGACTACTGCTGTGAAACACCTGCAGTCTTGACATCAGTCATTTAGCAGCAGCAGTTATTGGATGCATACACAACCAGTCAAAAGTTTTAGAACACCTACTCATTCAGTTTCTTTATTTGACTATTTTCTACATTGTAGAATAATAGTGAAGACAAACTATGAAATAACACATATGGAATCATGTAAACAAAAAAAGTTTTAAACAATTCAAAATCCATTTTATATTTGAGATTCTTCAAACTAGCCACCCTTTGCCTTGACAGCTTTGCAGAAGCTTGGCATTCTCTCGACCAGCTTCATGGGGTAGTCACCTGGAATGCATTTCAATTAACAGGTGTGCCTTGTTAAGTTAATTTTGGGAATTTCTTTCCTTAATGCGTTTCAGCCAATCAGTTGTGTTGTGACATGGTAGGGGTGGTACAGAAGATAGCCCTTTTGGTAAAATACCAGGTCCATATTATGGCAAGAACAGCTCAAATAAGCAAAGAGAAAAAAACAGTCCATCATTACTTTAAGACATGAAGGTCAGTCAATACGGAACATTTCAAGAACTTTGAAAGTTTCTTCAAGTGCAGTCGCAAAAACCACCAAGCGCTATGATGAAACAGGCTCTCATGAGGACCGCCACAGGAATAGAAGACAGAAGCAGAGTTAACTCTGCTGCAGAGGATAAGTTCATTAGATTTACCAGCCTCAGAAATTGCAGCCCAAATAAATGCTTCAGAGTTCAAGTAACAGACACATCTCAACATCAACTGTTCAGAGGAGACTGTGTGAATCAGGCCTTCAGGGTCGAATTGCGGCAAAGAAACCACTACTAAAGAACACCCTGGATTTCTAAGGTCTTTGAAAGCCAAGTTAACAAAACAGATCACCGACTATTTCAAATCCCACCATACCTTCTCCGCTACGCAATCTGGCTTCTGAGCTGGTCATGGGTGCACCTCAGCCACACTCAAGGTCCTAAACAATATTATAACCGCCATCGATAAAAGACAATACTGTGCAGCTGTATTCATCGACCTGGCCAAGGCTTTCGACTCTGTCAATCACTGCATTCTTATCGGCAGACTCAACAGCCTTGGTTTCTCAAATTACTGCCTCGCCTGGTTCACCAACTACTTCTCTGATAGAGTTCAGTGTGTCAAATCGGAGGGCATGTTGTCCGGACCTCTGGCAGTCTATGGGGGTGCCACAGGGTTCAATTCTTGGGCTGACTCTTTTCTCTGTATACATCAACGATGTCGCTCTTGCTGCTGGTGATTCTCTGATCCACCTCTACGCAGACGACACCATTCTGTAAACTTCTGGCTCTTCTTTGGACACTGTTAGCAAACCTCCAGACGAGCTTCAATGCTATACAACTCTCCTTCCGTTGCCTCGAACTGCTCTTAAATGCAAATAAAACTAAATGCATGCTCTTCAGCCGATCACTGCCCACACCTGCCCGCCCTTCCGGCATCACTACTCTGGACGGTTCTGGCTTTGTATTTGTCGACATATTCTAATACCTAGGTGTCTGGTTAGACTGTAAACTCTTCTTCCAGACTCATTAAGCATCTCCAATCCAAAATTAAATCTAGAATTGGCTTCCTATTTCGTAACAAAACATCCTTCACTCATGCTGCCAAACATACCCTTGTAAAACTGACTATCGTTCCGATCCTCGACTTTGGCGTTGTCATTTACAAAATAACCTCCAACACTACTCAGCAATTTGAATGCAGTCTATCACAGTGCCGTCCGTTTTGTCAACAAAGCCCCATACACTACCCACCACTGAGACCTGTATGCTCTCGTTGGCTGGCCCTCGCTACATATCCGTCGACAAACCCACTGGCTCCAGGTCATCTATAAGCCTTTGCTAGGTAAAGCCCGGCCGGATCTCAGCTCACTGGTCACCATAGCAGCACGCGCTCCAGCAGGTATATTTCACTGGTCCCCCCCCAAAGCCAACTCCTCCGTGAGCCGCCTTTCCTTCCAGTTCTCTGCTGCCAATGACTGGAACGAACTGCAAAAATCACTGAAGCTGGAGACTCATATCTCCCTCACGCACTTTAAGCATCAGCTGTCAGAGCAGCTTACAGATCATTGCACCTGTACATAGCCCATCCAACTACCTCATCCCACATTGTTATTTATTTTGCTCCTTTGCACCCCAGTATCTGTACTTGCACATTCATCTTCTGCACTTCTATCACTCCAGTGTTTAATTGCTAAATTGTAATTATTTCACCACTATGGCCTATTTATTGCCTTACCTCCATAATCTTACTTCATTTGCACACTGTATATAGACTTTTTCTATTGTGTTACTGACTAAATGTTTTTATTCCATGTGTAACTCAGCGTTGTTTGTGTCGCACTGCTTTGCTTTATCTTGGCCAGGTCACAGTTGTAAATGAGAACTTGTTCTCAACTGGCCTAACTGGTTAAAAAACAGTGGAATAAAAAAAGAAGAAGAGACTTGCTTGGGCCAAGAAACATGAGCAATGGATTTTAGACCGGTGGAAATTGGTCCTTTGGTCTGGAGTCCAAATTTGAGATTTTTGGTTCCAACTGCTGTGTCTTTGTGAGATGCAGTGTTGGTGAACGGATGATCTCCGCTTGTGTATTTCCCACCGTAAAGCATGGAGGAGGTGGTGTTATGGTGCTTTGCTGGTGACACTGTGATTTAGAATTCGAGGCACACAATCAACATGGCTACCACAGCATTCTGGAGCGATATGCCATCCTATCTGGTTTGGGCTTAGTGGGACTATCATTTGTTTTTCAACAGGACAATGACCCCTCTCGGCTGTGTAAGGGCTATTTCATGAAGGAGAGTGATGGAGTGCTGAATCAAATTACCTGACTGCCACAATCCCCCAACCAAATTGAGATGGTTTGGGATGAGTTGGACTGCAGAGTGACAGAAAAGTAGCCAACAAGTGCTCAGCATATGTGGAAACTCCTTCAAGAACGTTCCAGGTGAAGCTGGTTGAGAGAATGCCAAGAGTGTGCAAAACTGTCATCAAGGCAAAGGGTGGCTGCTTTGAAGAATCCAAAATATATTTTGATTTGTTTATCGCTTTTTTGGTTACCACATTATTCCATTTGTTATTCATAGTTTTGATGTCTTCACTATTATTCTACACTGTAGCAAATAGTAAAAATAAAGAAAAATCCTTGAATGAGTAGGTGTTCTAAAACTTTTGACCGGTAGTGTAGGTATCTAGCTCACCCTGGAGCCGGATGACATCCTGTGAGGTTTGTACCCGTGGGCGTGGCTGCCCCTCGATCCTGGCCAAGGCTGCAGCCCCTGCCTTCTGAGCTCCTTCAGTAGGAGCAGCATAACATGGCTTGGCAGGGCCACTGCTCTGCACCACTTGGGGCTTGGCGCTGCAGGGGACACATTCAACATTTGACTGCAAGATGTGACGTATAAAGTCATATAGCCATCATCTGTACTCAAGGGCTAGTCTTTGATCAGTTCCATTACATTAGACAAAAGAGTCATTGGACGAAGATGTCTTCTATATGGGCCCCTTTGCTCAGTCTGAACATTAACACCCGTCGCTTGCTGTACGGGTTTGTAAACATAACTTACATTTTTCATATAAGCAACAAATAATGTAAGAAAAGTTCAAATAAGGGTTTCCCAACTCGTTTGACGTTTTGGTTTTTGCCCTAACACTACACAGCTGATTCAAGTAATCAACTAATCATGAAGCTTTGATCATTTGAATCAGCTGTGTAGTGTTAGGGCAAAAACCAAAACGTGCACTGAGTTTGGGAATCGCTGGGATAAATTGATAAACATTTGTTAGGGTTAGTGTTCCCACACGGCCATATCTCCATGTTACATCGCTTGTTAACGGAAAACCGATGGAAGACCAGAGGCGACCACCTGTGCTAATTAGCGTGCTCCGACACCTGTGTAAGCTTAACTCAGGAAGTGTTGTTTCGTTGGAGGCACCCATAGCTGTATGGATCTGTGTAAAATTCCTACAGTAAGAGTGTGTGTATGATATATATATATGTATGTTTAAAGATTATTACTCGGTGACGAAAGATTAGGGTCATATGTTTCGAAAGCCTTATCGCAAGAGATTATTGACCAGTCTAAACTTGAAACTGTCGGGAAAACCAGGGAGAAGGCAGAAAGCCGACTGGAATTTGAGAACTAGGTTCACCCTGTCCTGAACATTAGAAAAGTAAACAACGGAGCCCATCCAAGTAACGGGTGAGGCCAAGGCCCGGTGAAGGCAACTACGAATTAGACATACCATATAACTGTGAATTATATTAACTAAACTGACAACAGCATAGCAGCTATCGTTAGCTCGCAAAGTTTGTTTACCTAGCGTCTTCTGTGAGTTTCTTTCCTGGCCCAGCTGACTTGAATTTTAAATCTTTCTTCATATCCTCGAAAAATTTCTTCATTGTTTACTGTTTATCACAGTAAAATAGCCTGGGAATACAGCACAGGTGAATAGGTGCGCTGAGGTGAGAAAGCTTAGTAAATTGTTGCCATCAAAATGCAAGGGAGGAAGTGGACCGGAAACTGGTGTATCATTTATTAATGGTAAATTGTGTACATCAGCCTCTGGTGGTCTGGAGGATGTACAATCATGATGCTGTGTTCCAACGAAATACATTTATCCTGAAATTGGTTCGATCCCGAGCTGTAGCACAACCGGCGTGATCGGGGGTCTCATAGGGGCGGCACACAATTGTCCCAGCGTCGTCCAGGTTTGGCCCGGGTAGGCCGTCATTGTAAATAATAATTTCTCAATTGATTTTCTTAGTTAAATAAATAATAACTAGCCTATACTAGAGAAATGTAAGTACATTTTTGTAACCTTTATTTGACTAGGCAAGTCAGTTAACTGGTCAACATAGCAGCACCGACCTGTAGCAGGTGCTCCAGCAGGTATATTTCACTGGTCCCAACGCCAATTCCTCCTTGGGCTGCCTTTCCTTCCAGTTCTCTGCTGCCAATGACTGGAACGAACTGCAAAAATCACTGAAGCTGGAGACTCATCTCTCCCTCATTAGCTTTAAGCACCAGCTGTCAGAGCAGCTCACAGACTGCACCTGTACATAGCCCATCTGTAAATAGCCAATCCAACTACCTCATCCCCATACTGTTATTTATTTTGCTCCTTTGCAACCCAGTATCTCTACTTGCACATTCATCTTCTGCACATCTGTCACTCCAGTGTTTAATTGCTATATTGTAATTATGTCGCCACTATGGCCTATTTTTTGCCTTCCCCCCCTTATCCTTCCTCATTTGCACACACTGTTTATAGACTTTTTCTATTGTATTATTGACTGTATGTTTGTTTATTCCATGTGTAACTCTGTGTTGTTGTTTGTGTCGCACTGCTTTGCTTTATCTTGGCCAGGTCGCAGTTGTAAACGATAACTTGTTCTCAACTAGCCTACCTGGTTAAATAAAGGTTAAATAAAAAAAATTAAGTTAAGAACAAATTCTTAATTTCCAATGACGACCTACCCTAACCCGGACGACACTGGGACAATTGTGTGCCACCCTATGGGACTCCCGATCATGCCGCTTGTGATACAGCCCAGGATTGGACCAGGGTCTGTAGTGACACCTCTAGCACTGAGATGCAGTGCCTTAGACCGCTGTGCCAATTGGGAGCCAATTAAATGGGTTCAATTAAATGGGTTTGCTAATATGGGTTATTGTTAATGGTAAAATGTATGGCTACAACAATCAAACTAGTAGTAAATACATTTTTAAAAATCTGTGGTGCTTATTGTTCAATTTATCAATATAGATTTTGGCAATATTGGGCTCCGAAGTGGCGCGGCAGTGTAAGGCACTGCATCTCAGTGCTAGAGGTGTCACCCTGGTTCGATTCCAGGCTGTATCACAACTGGCCGTGATTTGGAGGCCAAAAAAGCGGCGCACAATTGGCCCTGCGTCGTTTTAAAATGAAGGTTAAATAAATAAATACAAAATATCATCCAGCTCTGTGCGCTTAGGGGTGACATTTATTCGCTGTATGACTGTACGAATTTCCTAATTTAGTAGCCAGTCAATTTAGGAAAACGATATCGAATTTATAGTGTACATATAGTAGAATATGATTGGTTTGAAGAATGGATTGACAAGAAATTAAACCAACTACAGTGGCTAGTAGGAGGGATTTCCGCTCTGAAGATCACGGTTAGCGGAAGCTCTTCTTGTGAAGCTAACCGCCTCATCTCGCGCTATTGAGAAGCTAGCTTGCTATCTAGCTAACTTTATCGTTTTGCAGGTTTTGTGTCGGCCTGAAAACGGCCAAGAAGCGACGCACAAAGACCTCCAGTGTTAGCTAAAGAAGAAAGAAAAGGCTGCACAGAGGGGCAGAACAATGCCGCACAATTTTCAACCCGGAGACCTGGTCTTCGCCAAAATGAAGGGGTACCCCCACTGGCCAGCCAGGGTAAACTAGCAGCAGCCAGAGAGAAGCGGGTGGGCGGAGGGGACGCTGGAGTTTTCCCTGTGCATCCTTGGCAATGACTGACATAGCTAATATTATAGCCAGCTAGCCTTGCCTCGTGCTTGGAAATATATAACTGCTTTGTTGTCCTACCAATCTGTTTGCAAAATGTTTGTTGCTGGATCATTTTTTATGCAAAGTATAACCAGGCAACTTGTGGAATGGCGTTCATGTTTGTGTTGTGAACATGTATTTTGTCCAACCAGGCAGTGCTAAGTAGCTAGCTGTACTGTGCTTTTTGGTGTGCGTTGATTGAAGATGAAATGTTTGATTTGCAGACTCGCTGGCCTGTAAAATAAAATCCTAGCTATAGTTAACTACTCTGGTGGTTTTTGGTACAGTAAACACAAATATTTAGTTTTCTGGAAATTACTTTGATGTGTTCCCCTCTTCCCAGGATTTTTGACTGTGATTTGAAAATTTTACAGATTGTACCAATCAAGGTGTCTGTCTGGAGTGAAGGGTTCAGACAAGGCCACAGCATTGTCTACTTATTTCCAACCTACCTTTCCTCATTTTCACAACTTGACTTGAGGATCAGACTACAAAGAGCAGTGAATATATATTCTCTCCTGTACCTAGTTTGGATGTCTCTCACACTTGTTTTTGTTTTGTGGTTCTCGTTCTTCTAGATTGAGGATGTCGCAGATGGGGCAGTGAAACCCCCTCCTAATAAAATCCCTATCTTCTTCTTTGGGACCCATGAAACGTAAGTGCTGTGTCTGTTTGATTTAGAATAGCAGGATGGGAATCTCTGGATGGACGTGAAACTGTGTATACTACATTCACCATTGTCCTTTATTTGATATGTTTTTTTATTTATATAGAGAGATTGATGCAAAAATACATTTTGATTTGTATTTATTTTCCAGCTGGTTCCTGTTTATCTTGTTGTCCCCAGCTACCTAATGTGTTGTATGTTTACTTGGAAGTATCGCCACTCATATTTCTGTGGAGATGTCTCCTCCATGTTTGTTAATGCACTATATTTTCTTTAACTTATTTTAAACTTTTGAAACCCATTCATGAGTTTTTCATTACTGGTTTATGTTGTAAGGGATCTAGGTCCATTTGTGTGTGAAAAGTTTAGTGTTTTGGTCGTACAACAGTAGTTTTGCAAGATGGCAGATGGACTATTCTTAAACCACCACTAGGTGGCAAAATAACTATCAGTACTGTAGTTTGTTGCCAGTTCATGGCTTTAACATCATGCAGAAACTCTGTCATCTACCCGGTAAGCATGGAGTTTGTCTGTGCCAGGTATTGGCTTTTTAATTTAGTGCCTCAGAATTGTAAGTCTTGTAAATACTGTCGCAATATAAAGTCATGTGTTATCATGCTCTCTCTTCATCTCTTCCTCAGAGCATTCCTTGCACCAAAGGACCTTTTTGCCTATGAGAAGCACAGTGAGCGCTTTGGGAAACCTAATAAAAGAAAGGGCTTCAACGAGGGCTTGTGGGAAATCCAGAACAACCCTCATGCCTCCTACAGTGCACCTGCAGTAAGTACATCTTATCAGAAGTCCAACTCAATACCGTTTCTCTAATACTGACCAGTTACAACTGAGTGCTGTTACCCCTGGTTTCTCTTTTGCTGTGCACTTTGGATCCATTTAGATCACACTCATTCCCCTAAAAAGTGCCTTAGGCCTCAGTTTAGGATGTAATAGATTCACATGTTCTTCAACAATCACTTATAAGCGGTAACGGAGCATTAGGTCTCAGACCAACAGGGTCCGAGGCAGCTTCTTCATCCAAGCAATACGACTGATGAACAACTAATCACCCATAGACTATCTGAACTGACTCTATATGCACACACACTGACCAGGGTAGCAGACTCGTCGCTTTTCGGCGATATTCGCCATTTTGTTCTCAAAATAGGCCATCTGTGTGGATCTAAAGGTTGTTTCTCATAGATACAATTTTTAGAAGAATACAGGCCTAGAAGTTGACCGGATTTACCAGAAAGTCTACTAAAGTGTGACTTTGACCTTGTTTCGTATCAAATGTATTTATAAAGCCCTTCTTACATCAGCTGATGTCACAAAGTGCTGTACAGAAACTCAGCCTAAAACCCCAAACAGCAAGCAATACAGGTGTAGAAGCACGGTGGCTAGGTAAAAGTCCCTAGAAAGGCCAGAACCTAGGAAGAAACCTAGAGAGGAACTAGGCTGTGAGGGGTGACCGGTCCTCTTCTGGCTGTGCCAGGTGGAGATTATAACAGAACATGGCCAAGATGTTCAAATGTTCATAGATGACCAGCAGGGTCGAATAATAATAGTTGTTGTCGAGGGTGCAACAGGTCAGGAGTAAATGTCAGTTGGCTTTTCATAGCCGATCATTCAGAGTATCTCTAACGCTCCTGCTGTCTCTAGAGAGTTGAAAACAGCAGGTCTGGGACAGGTCAGGGTTCCATAGCCGCAGGCAAAACAGTTGAAACTGGAGCAGCAGCACGGCCAGGTGGACTGGGGACAGCAAGGAGTCATCCGGCCATGTAGTCCTGAGGCATGGTCCTAGGGCTCAGGTCCTCCAATAGAGAAAGAAAGAGAGAATTAGAGAGAGCATACTTAAATTCACAGAGGACACCAGATATGACAGGAGAAATTCTCCAGATATAACAGACTGACCCTAGCCCCCCAGACACAAACTATTGCAGCATAAATACTGGAGGTTTTCTTGCCTATTTATATCCTTTCGTTCACAGGCTAGGTTATTTTTCAATGTCAGTTTGCATTTGATGCAACTGCCAGATGTCTGAGATTCTCCACTGTTACCACGAGAACCTCCAGCCCTTAAAGGGGCAGCTGAATATTTGTCCTCACCTAAGTGACTCCTATTTGAGTGTACAGTTGCAAGAAAAAGTATGTGAACCCTTTGGAATTACCTGGATTTCTACAAAAATTGGTCAAAAAATTTGATCTGATCTTCAGTCACAACAATTGACAGTGTGCTTAAACTAATAACACAAATTATTGTATTTTTCTTGTCTATATTGAATGTCATTTAAATATTCAGTGTAGGTTGGAAAAAGTATGTGAAAGATAATTGGAGTCAGGAGTCTGCTAACTTGGGTGTCCAATCAATGAGATGAGATTGGAGACGTTGGTTAGAGCTGCCCTGCAATATAAAAAAACTTTCAAAATATGAGTTTGCTATTCACAAGAAGCATTTCCTGATGTGAACCATGCCTCGAACAAAAGAGATCTTAGAAGACTTAAGAATTGTTGACTTGCACAAAGCTGGAAAGGGTTACAAAAGTATCTCTAAAAGCTGTGATGTTCATCAGTCCACAGTAAGACAAATTGTCTATAAATGGAAAGTTCAGCACTGTTGCTACTCTCCCTAGGAGTGGCCGTCCTGCAAAGATGACTGCAAGAGCACAGCGCAGAAGGTTCAATGAGGTTATGAAGAATCCTAGAGTGTCAGCTAAAGACTAAATCTCTGGAACATGCTAACCTCTCTGTTGACGAGTCTACGATACGTAAAACACTAAACAAGAAGTGTGTTCATGGAAGGACACCACAGAAGAAGCCACTGCTGTCCAAAAAAACATTGCTGCATGTCTGAAGTTTGCGAAAGTGCACCTGGATTTTCCACAGTGCTACTGTCAAAATATTCTGTGGACAGATACATCTACAGTTGAGTTGTTTGGAGGGAACACACAACACTATGTGCGGAGAAAAAAAGGCACAGCACACCAATATTAAAACCTCATCCCAACTGTAAAGTATGGTGGAGGGAGCATCATGGTTTGGGCTGCTTTACTGCCTCAGGGCCTGGACAGCTTGCTGTCATTGACGGAAAAATGATTTCCCATGTTTATTAAGATATTTTGCAGGAGAATGTTAGGCTGTCTGCCAAATGAAGCTCAACAGAAGTTGTGTGACGCAACAGGACAACGACCCAAAACACAGAAGTAAATCAACAGAATGGCTTCAACAGAAGAAAATACACCTTCTGGAGTGGCCCAGTCAGAGCCATGACATCAACCCGTTTGAGATGCTGTGGCCTGACCTCGAGCATTTCACACCAGACATCCCAAGAATATTGCTGAACTGAAAGAGTTTTGTAATGAGGAAGGGTCCAAAATTCCTCCTGACCGTTGTGCAGGTCTGATCCGTAACTACAGAAAATGTTTGGTTGAGGTTATTGCTGCCAACTGAGGGTCAACCAGTTATTAAATCCAAAGGTTCAGTTTTTCTACCCTGCACTGCGAATATTTACACTGTTCAATAAAGTCATGAACATTTATAATGGTTTGTTATTAGTTTAAGCAGACTGTGTCTTGTTGTGACTGAGATGATCAGAACATTTTATGACCAATTTATGTAGAAATCCAGGTAATTCCAACGGGTTCATACTTTTTCTTGCCACTGTACAGTATGCCTATATAAGTTATTGTATTTTAACACTGAAAGCACCTTGCAATGTATTAGATGTGAGACAGGATTTGTGTTTTACGTTTCTTTGTTTTACTTTTCTTTCTATAGAACAACTTGTCAGGTGCATTGAAGACTGTCTGGAGAGACTAAGATTATCATTACATGTCATGACAACCTTAAACCCAGACCAAAGAGCCTAACTCTACCCAAGGACACTATTTTCAAATGTGTATCATGTACTTGTTGTTCTCTGAAAATAAACAAACGTTCTTGCACTTCACATGGATGTTTTTGCGTGTTTCCGTGCAAACACTATTTGTCACCCTTTTGGGCCCTCACCAGTTTGCATCCCTGACTGACACTTGCAAACTACACACAACCACACATACAGTCACCATACTCGCTGCTACTGTTCTTTTATTATTATTTTCTGCTTAGTCCCTTTAACCTGTTTACACATATACAATGTTTTATTCTTTACCTCATTTTATATAGCTTTACCTCAACTGACACCAGTACTCCTGACATTGATATCAGTACTGGTACCAACCGTGTGTGTGTGTTTCAAGCTTATTCATAATGGTTTATTTTTTTTAATATGTCTTAGTATTTCTGCATTGAAGAGGGCTTGCAATTAAGCTTTTCACTGTCTGTCCTGTTTACACATGCTGTATCCTATGCATGTGATAAACATTGATTCGATTCATCTCTCCATTCACACCCTAGCCTGCCAGCTCGTCTGGCAGTGAAGCTAATGATGATGCAGCAGGAAGTGATGCAGAGGATGACAAGGAAGCAGTGGTGCCCAGTAAGGCAGATTCAGGAAGTGAGGTAGATTCTGACTCAGGAAGTGAGGATCGAGGAGGAGGTGGTGGTGGCGGCAGTGGTGGAGGAGGAGGGGTCAAGAGGAAGGCCCCTGCTGCCAAGGTGAGTGCGAAATTATACTTTTAGTGTTTCGGGATTTTAATGGCCTCCGAACAAAACTGTTGTTGCTTAGATGTGCCTCTGTTTATAATATAACATCTCTGTTCTCTCTCTCATTCAGCGCCCCCCTCTGAAGAAGGCCCGGGGTTCGTCCAGTGACCGGGATGGAGAGGAGAGTGGCTCACCCTCTGAGCCAGAACCTTCCCCTTCTGACTCGGACTCTGGAAAGAACAGTGACCAGGTCGGTTGACACATGCACACGTTGTACACTAGCATTAGAATATTAATTGATGGGGTCTTGTTTGTTTGCCCCTATAGGACTTCACCCCAGAGAAGAAGGCGGCAGCAGGCCGTGGAAGTGGGAAGAAGGCTGGAGGTGGCAAAGGGAAGAAGGTGAGGAAAGGGATGCCCTTCAGGTGTCAAACAGTCCTGGGTGTTGAGTAGATAAAGCACTGTTTGTGGTTTCACAGTGACTGCTGGCGCTCTCATTGTTTTTTTCTTTCTCTCTGTGGGCTGGTGTAGAAGGCAGTGTCTGACTCAGACTCTGACTCTGGGTCTCAGTCGGACAAGAAGAAAGGGGGCAGTGACTCAGAAGATGAGAAGCCACGGCCTGCTCTGTCTGGATCTGAATCTCAGTCTGGCTCCAAATCCGACTCTGACTCAGAGCCACAGCCACCTCCACGGAAGGCCCCTCAAGCGCGCAAGAAAGGTGAGAGCTATAATGTTTGGTATTACACAGTGTATGATTACTATATTTGTCACTGCATAACCCTCTTTGCCATTTGTCCCAATCAGAGAAGCCTCTGCCAAAGCCTCGGGGTAGACGGAAACCCAAAGCTGCCCAGGCCAGAGCACCGGCATCTTCCTCTGACAGCGACAGGTCAGCATGGCTCCAGTCTGTTCCACATTGGTTGTGTGCTATGTTAATACATTTATAAATTACTTGTATCAATAAATTTGTACATTATGAACGATATCCTATACTGTGTGCTATAGCGACAGTGAGCCTGACCGCGTCAGTGACTGGAAAAAGAGAGATGAGGAGCGTCGGAAAGAGCTGGAGGAACGCCGGAAGAAGGAGCAGGCAGAGGAGATCCTCAAGTATCGGGAGAGGGAGAAGGAAGAAGATGAGCAGAGAAAGAAGGACAAGGAGAAGGGAAAGAGCAGTGGTGAAAACAGCTCAGATGAGGGTGTAGATGATCACCCACTGAAGAAGTCCAAGAAACCCCCACCGCCACCCATTCCTGCCCCCTCTGACTCTGACTCTGGACCTGAGGTAACTAGCATGGAAGACTGTGTAAAGAGTGGACATTTGTTTGTTTTTGTATCTAGAATAGATTTGTTGAACATTGTATTTTAACCATAATCAGGTGAAAAAATCTGCAAAGCGTTCAGACAACCAGAAGAAAGGGAGAACAAAGAAAGAGAGGGATCATGGTAAAGGCAAAAAGGAGAAAGAAGTGAAGGAAAAGCGAGCCCAGCGGTCAGAAGAGAGGCCCAGAGGGAGGTAAATGCACATGGCTGAACCAGACAAAAGATTAGAGTACAGATCACATTAGATATCGTCATTCAATATAAATGCACACAGATCACTGAGCTCTCTCTCTCAGGTCCAAGCCTGACAAGCCCAAACGCAAACCCGAGAGACCTCCCGAGAGGAAAGTAGAGAAGAAAAAAGGTCAAACGCTCAATGTTACTCCCAATTTACGGTGTCCATTTGGAAAGCATGCATATGGGAAACTCATTTGCATGTTGTGACAAACGGTTGGTCCAATATAGTGCCATAGCCAGATAATATCAACTTTTCATGTCCTCACTCCTTGTCTTTTTGTGTCTGCACACAGAGCCAACCCCAGACGAAAAGCTGCAGAAGCTGCACACGGACATCAAGTTTGCACTGAAAGTGGACAACCCAGTGAGTAAACGGGGCTCCATTCATTGCCAACAGAAAAGTTATCACATAGTTGGGATTTTACAAGCAGCATGACAAGTGGCATGAGGTATATAATTTTTTTGTTTACCAATTAAGGGTTACTTGCACATTGTGGTATTCTATCATGTTATGTCTGCAGGACATAGAGCGCTGTCTACTGGCCCTGGCAGAGCTCGAGGCTGTGCCGGTCACCAGCCACATCCTGCAGAAGAACTCTGATGTTATCGCCACACTTAAAAAGGTGCCTTTCCGTCTGAACCCCTTAATGAAAGTGAACTTTATAGAGCCGCTGTGTACATTTCATTATCGCTCTTGTTTTCTGGCCCTTGTGAACCACGCTGTTGTTTCTTATTGTTTGTCTTACTGTAGATCCGTCGATACAAGGCAAGCAGTGCCGTTATGGAAAAGGCCAGCCAGGTCTACAACAAGTTAAAGGGTCAGTTTGTGGTCAAGTCTGAAATTCCAAGTAAACACAAAGCTGAGGGAAAAGAGCAGGAAGAGGATGGGAAGGAGACACAAAATTCTGGTAATTTTCTCAACCCATACTTTTACGATCACAACTGATGGACTTCTTTACTGTTCTCACATTCTCCTTAATTTTCCTCCTCAGCATATTACTCCTCTTAATAATGATATTAATTCAGACTTATTTTGCCGTGTGTAGCTAACAATGAAATCAAAGGTCCATCATTTGTAGCCAGTATATTGATTTTGCATGACTTGTTATCAGATGTCATGCCTGTGAATGGGGAATCAGAAGTCCAGAAAAAGGAATGTACTGAGTTAGAGGATACCCCAAAGTCACCGGTCCAGAAAGAGAATGATGAGCGTATGGCTTCAAGCCCCAACAGGTAAATAATATTCTCCTATGTCACATCTTGGTGTACTTCCTTTATTTCAGATAATATTTGTTCAATGTGTCCATAGTAATATTGCTCTTCTAATTGGTAACATGCCACCATCAAAGATATGTAGCTCTAGTTCTGAAGTCTTGTCTCTCCTCCATGTTAGGCCCAGTCCTGATAGTCCTGCTGAGCAGCAGACGCACACTGATGATGAAACGCACCACGCTCTCTCAGAAGAGACTGAACCGCCAGCAATAGAGAGCTGAAGAAAATGGAGCACAATTGTTTAACACAGCTAACAGGTCATTAGTCTCGTCCTGGATACATGGCGCTGTGCTGACCCCTTTGTTGTTCACAATTGTATTTTTCCTTTTATACGACACCTTGGCCTGTCCCCAATCTCCCCCCCCCAAAAGCTACTTTGCTTTATTATTCTCCCACGTGAACTCTAACTTTGGTCTTTCATATTGTATGTATATTGAGAGATTCCATTTTTAGCACTTCTAACAGGAAATTTAGGGGGAAAAGAGGAGCCTTGTGATGAGTGTTCTGCAGTAATTGCATGTCATGTGATTCAAGGAATCTGTTGGCTTTGAGAAAAATATTGGAGCTGATAGAGAACATAGAAAATGCTAATGTGTGTTGGACAAGTATGGGTGTCTTGACCGTTGGTTATGAATATTTTTCTTTTTATCTGGTCATTTCTTATTAATTCAGTCTCACCATGAAAATCTAAAGCCATTGAACATAATCACATTACATGTTTTCCAACTAAAGTCCACCTACTTTTTTATAACAAGTATGTTTTCTGATATTGCAACAACTTTTGACTTGTGGAAATATTTGCCCTGTCATCGTGTCTTCTCCATCTGCTTTCAATAACTTGCCTATTGAATGGGATAACATTGTGTACAGAGTGAATAATATGATCTTAATCACAAGTTGTCCATATCCCATGTAGCTGGAGCCCATTTGGCATTTGCTTGTCATGCATACTTTGGAAGTGTTTTTAGTGCTATGTAAATTGGTAAAATCATTTGTATCGTTGAATAAAAATCTCAGCATGGTGGTCCAAATCTGAACACTTCTGTTATCGAAGGCAGCATGTCATCACATGGTACTTCATGGAAGTCCCATATTCCCATAATAAAAATCCAGTTGGGTTGGGGTGTGACTGGTGTAATAACTACACATTACAACCCTTGTAACCAGGCTTGGCATGAGGAATTGCAGTGAATAAGAGTGCATTCGGAAAGTATTCAGACCCTTCTCCTTTTTTCACGTTTTGTTACATTACAGCCTTCTAAAATTGATTGAATATATTTAATCTACACACAATACCTAATAAAAACAAAGCGGAAACTGAGTTTTAGAAATAAAATAACCTTATTTACCTAGGTATTCAGACCCTAGCTATGAAATTCAAATTGAGCTCAGGTGCATCCTGTTTCGATTGATCATCCTTGATGTTTCTACTATTTGATTGGAGTCCACCTTTGGTAAATTCAATTGATTGGACATGATTTGGAAAGGTAAACACCTGTCTATAGAAGATCCCACAGTTGACAGTGCATGTCAGAGCGAAAACCACGCCATAAGGTCAAAGGAATTGTCCATAGAGCGTTGAGGCAGGATTGTTTCGAGGAACAGATCTGGGGAAGAGTACCAAAAAATGTCTGCAGCATTGAAGGTCCCCAAGAACACAGTGGCTTCCATTATTCTTAAATGGAACAAGTTTGGAACCACCAAGACTCTTCCTAGAGCTGTCCGCCCAGCCAAACTGAGCGATCGGAAAAGGGCATTGGTCATGGAGTAAACCAAAATCCCGATGGTCACACTGACAGAGCGCCGGAGTTCCTTTGTGGAGATGTGAGAACCGTCCAGAAGGACAACCATCTCTGCAGCACTCCACCAATCAAGCATTTATGGTGGAGTGGACAGACGGCAGCCACTCTTCAGTAAAAGGCACATGCCAGCCCACTTGGAGTTTTCCAAAACGCACCTAAAGGACTCTGACCATGAGAAACAATATTCTCTGGTCTGATGAAACCAAGATTGAACTCTTTGGCCTGAATATAACAATAATCCATTTTAGAATAAAGGTTGTAAAGTAACACAATTTGGAAAAAGTCAAGGGGTCTGAATAATTTCCGAATGCACTGTATATGGGCCTATGCTCGCTCGTGCATTTTTAGACTGGTCAGCAGTGTGAAATAGTTTTTTATGAGGTAATATATATTTATGCAAGTTATATAACAAATTAATTGCCATATTTTTACATGTGTTTGTGCTGTCATGCATAATGCTCATTGAGTTGGCTGTGGCAAAAAAAAAAGTCAGGAAGGTCAAAGGCTACATACTGTGCAAAAATTGGACATAGACACACTGACAGACTTGGTGAATAATTGCATTTTGCATAGAGAATATGACTGGAAAATAATTATCATCCATTCACATTAAACTGCGTACTAGACGTATATCTTTAATTTAATTGATTTCCATAATGAGAATACAACCAGTCAGCTGACTTTAGACGCCATTTTGTCAGCGGAGTACAGGACGCCCCATCTGGCCTCGCCTTCTCTGGCCGGGATTAATAAACAGTTACGAATCACGGAAAGACGGTACCCGGGTGGATGAGAGACTGTCTTGCGGACCGGTTCGCACCCAAAAGACGTCTACTTTGTCCCGGAGGACAGCAGCGACAAAAGTTAGCCAACAGCCATGGCGTTGAAGATTGTTAAAGGGAGCATCGATCGGATGTTCGATAAAAACCTTCAAGATTTAGTACGTGGCATTAGGAATCACAAGGAAGATGAGGTAAAACGATTAGCTGTGTTTTCGTTAATGTCTGATTTCACACTGTCAGTAAGTAAACATTCGTGTAACACATCTCATTGCAAAATAGCTAACGTTAGCCAGATCACCTACTATACTATTTGATGGCCTTGCCAACGTTAGCTTTCTGCACGGCTGTAATATGCTATTCCTAGCTAGCTGCTATTCACATATGCAGATAAAATACTTTTTTTTTTAACGTTATACAACAAGTTAACCAAGACTGAGTTGTAAATGCACGAATAACGACTAGCTGTTTAATTAGTCAACTCGTTAACTGTCATTACTCCATAATAATCGTCATATGACTAGCTAACTAGGTTTCACTAGCTAACGGTAGGTTTCATCGCCCCTTCGAATCGGGTTGTCCGGTCTTGTACGAGTCTACTTCTTACCGGTGGTGAAGCGCTACCTTGTTACGCCTCGTGGCAGTTGGTTTCAGGTGATCACCTTGACCGATAATGTGCCGAACAACCATTCAAACTTTAGTTAGTTAGCTAGCAAGTGACAGCTAGGAAACTAACTAGCCAAGCTTATAAACCTCAGCTGGTGATGATGCGCGGAATGATAACGCATCTGTCTTGTTCAGCACTATATTCTCTTAATTTATTTGCTAACGGGCAGTAGTTAAAAAGTTACTTTTGCGTATAATGGCCTTCTATTGCACGAATACAAATAACAGAGACATGCAAACAAGATCTAGAAGGCTATTTTATTCTGTAGGCCTCTATAGCGTCAGTCAGTGACGTTGCATAGGTGGACGAAAGGATGCTTCTTCCACACACCTCTGACAGCCTAGACTGAAAAAAGTTCCCATTTAATTTACCCTTAAGCTACCACACTTTCTCCAACTTTAATACATTTTGTTTGTACAGGTATGCAGATAAAGTGAACTGATATTCAAGTCAGACAGATCACCTGATGATGGGCTTATATAAATTCACATACTGTCATAATCATGCTTTAGTAATATGGTGGTTGTAGATTATACTAGTTATGTATACTGAAGAGCGACGTCAGAAGATATTCAACGTGGTTTGGAAAACTTGAATATTCATACAAGAAAATGTTTACACAAATATATCCATAATGGGCACAGCCTCAATAACCACTGATACAGTTGAAGTCGGAAGTTTACATACACCTTAGCCAGTTATTTACTCCGTACTCTGATAATTAATCCTAGTAAAAATTCACTGTTTTAGGTCAGTTAGGATCACCACTTTATTTTAAGATTGTGAAATGTCAGAATAATAGCAGAAATAATTATTTATTTCAGCTTTTATTTCTTTCATCACATTCCCAGTGGGTCAGAAGTTTACATACTAATTGAGTGTATTTGGTAGCATTGCCTTTAAATTGTTTAACTTGGGTCAAATGTTTCGGGTAGCCTTCCACAAGCTTTCCACAATAAATTGGGTGAATTTTGTCCCATTCCTCCTGACAGAGCTGGTGTAACTGAGTCAGGTTTGTAGGCCTCCTTGCTCGCACACACTTTTTCAGTTCAAATTTTCTATAGGATTTAGGTCAGGGCTTTGTGATGTTCACTCCAATACATTGACTTTGTTGTCCTTAAGCCATTTTGCCACAACTTTGGAAGTATGCTTTGGGTCATTGTTCATTTGGAAGACCCATTTGCAACCAAGCTTGAACTTCCTGACTGATGTCTCGAGATGTTGCTTCAATATATCCACATAATTTTCCTTCGTCATGACGCCATCTATTTTGTGAAGTGCACCAGTCCCTCCTGCAGCAAAGCACCCCCACAACATGATGCTGCCACCCCTGTGCTTCACGGTTGGGATGGTGTTCTTTGGCTTGCAAGCCTCCCCCTTTTCCTCCAAACATAACAATGGTCATTATGGCCAAACAGTTCTATTTTTGTTTCATCAGACCAGAGGACATTTCTCCAAAAAGTACGATCTTTGTCCCCATGTGCAGTTGCAAACCGCAGTCTAGCTTTTTTATGGCGGTTTTGGAGCAGTGGCTTCTTCCTTGCTGAGCAGCCTTTCAGGTTATGTCGATATAGGACTCGTTTTACTGTGGATATGGATACTTTTGTACCTGTTTCCTCCAGCATCTTCACAAGGTTATTTGCTGTTGTTCTGGGATTGATTTGCACTTTTCGCATCAAAGTACGTTAATCTCTAGGAGACAGAACGCGTCTCATTTCTGAGCGGTATGACAGCTGCGTGGTTCCATGGTGTTTATACTTGCGTACTATTGTTTGTACAGATGATCGTTGTACCTTCAGGCGTTTGGAAATTGCTCCCAGGAATGAACCAGACTTGTGGAGGTCTACAATTTTTTTTTTCTGTGATTTCTTTAGATTTTTCTGTGATGTCAAGCAAAGAGACACTGAGTTTGAAGGTAGGCCTTGAAATACATTCACAGGTACACCTCCAATTGACTCAGATGATGTCAATAAGCCTATCAGAAGCTTCTAAAGCCATGACATAATTTTCTGGAATTTTCCAAGCTGTTTAAAGGCACAGTCAACTTAGTGTCTAAACTTCTGACCCACTGGAATTGTGATACAGTGAATTATAAGTGTAATAATCTGTCTGTAAACAATTGTTGGAAAAATGAATTGTGTCATGCACAAAGTAGATGTCCTAACCGACTTGCCAAAACTATAGTTTGTTAACAAGAAATTTGTGGAGTGGTTGAAAAAAGGAGTCATTAAAAGTCCAACCTAAGTGTATGTATGCTAGGTAGAAGTGCTCCTGTCTTCATGGGTGTTGCGCCAGTGTTTTTAGAATGATGTCAGTGAAGGTGTTTGGCTAATTAGGTTAGATCATCACAGAATTAGCATCCATACAGAGTGGGTCGACAGCGTTTTACCTTGTAGTCCAACTGTTGTTAGGATGAGGTTTTGGAGGAAGAAGTTACTCCAGAATGAATTCCTTAGGTTTAAGAAATTATGTCACTTAGCAGAGACCATTATGCTGTTAGGCGGAATATATTGCCACCATTCAATAAAATGATGCCAGTCAGTAGCTAGGACATAGGGAGTATTTTATTGCTGAGTGCTCTTAAGCAGCAGAGTGAGCATGACCAAGCCTACTAAGAAATGTTGAATTGGGAATGCGATTTAGGCCTAGGTGTGATATCTAGAGTTTACCTGTTCTAACATTTCAAGTTGTCTATCTTGGGTTATTTTTATACACACCTTGACTGGTCACTGCTGCTGGTTTCAGCAGATTTGTGGTGGCCACTGAGTGCTAATATGCCCTGGCAGTTATCTGGCAAAAGAAAGTTAATGTTTGCCATGATTTTGTCCATTGCTTAGACAGACATAGAAAGCGTAATAACTTTGATTGTATTTGACCACTGTACTAAGCCATGATCTTTTGATTCAGGTCCTAATGCATTCCCCTTTGTGTAACCCAACCCTGCATACCTAGATACACGGTGGTTACCCAGCCAACAGTGGACAACTCACTAAAATATTAATTGTGTGTTCTCTCCTGGCCTGCCCAAGGTTTCTCATGGACACTCTCGATTTACTTTACACATATATGCTGACGGAAATAACACAGATCCATCTATTCTGTCAGTCCCTCATTTTGAAGGCAAGCAGATCTACATTAAATCCCAGATTTTAGAAGACAATATGTAACACTAACAAGTTTGGCAGGTATTTTATTTGCCTATTCATGTCCCCTGATTAAAAATAGTGTCTCTCCACTGTCTCCCCATACCTCCTTTGGAACCTGTTGTGCTGTAGAATTGTAGGTCTTGGCTCTAGAACAACTATTACAAATATATCAATTGGATCTGATTCAGGGCCTAAATTTTACACCTGCCAAATGTGGGTATATTTTGGCATTGGCGTGTCTATTTCACCACCCACGTTGGCGGGTGGTCAGAGTTCCACAGTGTGACAATTTCACTGGTATTTGTGAATAAAATAGTCCAGTATGATCACATTTATAGTAAAATAAATGCTGCAGTAGCTGTTTTCAAAGTATTTCATAGCCAACATAATCTCACACTCAATTTGTCTAAATATGTACAAAAAGTATTTCATAGCCAACATAATCTCACACTCAATTTGTGTAAATATGTACAAAAAGTATTTCATAGCCAACATAATCTCACACTCAATTTGTGTAAATATGTACAAAAAGTATTTCATAGCCAACATAATCTCACACTCAATTTGTGTAAATATGTACAAAAAGTATTTCATAGCCAACATAATCTCACACTCAATTTGTGTAAATATGTACAAAAAGTATTTCATAGCCAACATAATCTCACACTCAATTTGTGTAAATATGTACAAAAAGTATTTCATAGCCAACATAATCTCACACTCAATTTGTGTAAATATGTACAAAAAGTATTTCATAGCCAACATAATCTCACACTCAATTTGTGTAAATATGTACAAAAAGTATTTCATAGCCAACATAATCTCACACTCAATTTGTGTAAATATGTACAAAAAGTATTTCATAGCCAACATAATCTCACACTCAATTTGTGTAAATATGTACAAAAAGTATTTCATAGCCAACATAATCTCACACTCAATTTGTGTAAATATGTACAAAAAGTATTTCATAGCCAACATAATCTCACACTCAATTTGTGTAAATATGTACAAAAAGTATTTCATAGCCAACATAATCTCACACTCAATTTGTGTAAATATGTACAAAAAGTATTTCATAGCCAACATAATCTCACACTCAATTTGTGTAAATATGTACAAAAAGTATTTCATAGCCAACATAATCTCACACTCAATTTGTGTAAATATGTACAAAAAGTATTTCATAGCCAACATAATCTCACACTCAATTTGTGTAAATATGTACAAAAAGTATTTCATAGCCAACATAATCTCACACTCAATTTGTGTAAATATGTACAAAAAGTATTTCATAGCCAACATAATCTCACACTCAATTTGTGTAAATATGTACAAAAAGTATTTCATAGCCAACATAATCTCACACTCAATTTGTGTAAATATGTACAAAAAGTATTTCATAGCCAACATAATCTCACACTCAATTTGTGTAAATATGTACAAAAAGTATTTCATAGCCAACATAATCTCACACTCAATTTGTGTAAATATGTACAAAAAGTATTTCATAGCCAACATAATCTCACACTCAATTTGTGTAAATATGTACAAAAAGTATTTCATAGCCAACATAATCTCACACTCAATTTGTGTAAATATGTACAAAAAGTATTTCATAGCCAACATAATCTCACACTCAATTTGTGTAAATATGTACAAAAAGTATTTCATAGCCAACATAATCTCACACTCAATTTGTGTAAATATGTACAAAAAGTATTTCATAGCCAACATAATCTCACACTCAATTTGTGTAAATATGTACAAAAAGTATTTCATAGCCAACATAATCTCACACTCAATTTGTGTAAATATGTACAAAAAGTATTTCATAGCCAACATAATCTCACACTCAATTTGTGTAAATATGTACAAAAAGTATTTCATAGCCAACATAATCTCACACTCAATTTGTGTAAATATGTACAAAAAGTATTTCATAGCCAACATAATCTCACACTCAATTTGTGTAAATATGTACAAAAAGTATTTCATAGCCAACATAATCTCACACTCAATTTGTGTAAATATGTACAAAAAGTATTTCATAGCCAACATAATCTCACACTCAATTTGTGTAAATATGTACAAAAAGTATTTCATAGCCAACATAATCTCACACTCAATTTGTGTAAATATGTACAAAAAGTATTTCATAGCCAACATAATCTCACACTCAATTTGTGTAAATATGTACAAAAAGTATTTCATAGCCAACATAATCTCACACTCAATTTGTGTAAATATGTACAAAAAGTATTTCATAGCCAACATAATCTCACACTCAATTTGTGTAAATATGTACAAAAAGTATTTCAGCAGATTTTGTGTGGTTTAATTCGTGTGATAATACACACATTTTTGTGCGACATCATTCATAACAAATGTGTTAACAACCCAATATTTTAATCAACCAAGGTTGTCACCAAAATAAGTATAATATTTTATGTATTATTTTTTTATTTATTAATGCCAATGCTGTTTTTGTTAAATACTTTGGGATACTGGTGCTGTGTTGGGTTTTATGAGGGTTGCCAGATTGGAGTAAAACTATGTATTTGTTTTGTAGTATCGATGAAGGTATTTGATATGTCTAGTGAACAATGGATAAGCAGCAATGGGCATAACGGATACAAGTAGTCACTACAGGTGTGATCAAGCCTTACATCAAAGTTGCCTGAAGGTTCAATGACCTGACGAGTTATTCATAAGAAAATCCTCTGTGACTGTATAATTTGAATAAGTTAACTTACCAGTGTGGACCCAAAACAAACCTATTAAAAACAGGTAGTTTGTAAATGTGTATGAAGTGTTATTACAACCATGGTGTCCTTTTGTTACGGAAGCTTTAATTTAAAAAAAAAAATTAAATTTAACCTTTATTTAACTCTTCAAGTCAGTTAAGAACGATTTCTTATTTACAATGACGGCCAAACCCTAACCCGGACGACGCTGGGCCAATTGTGTGCTGCCCTATGGGACTCCCAATCACGTCCGGTTGTGATACAGCCTGGAATCGAACTAAGGTCTGTAGTGAAGCCTCTAGCACTGAGATGCAGTGCCTTAGACCGCTGCGCCACTCAGGAGCTTGTACAGTGCATTTGGAAAGCATTCAGACCACTTCCCTTTTTCCACATTTTGTTACCTTACAGACTTATTCTAAAATGTTTTAACATGTTTTTTTTTTTTTATCCCTCAATCCATACAAAATACCCCATAATGCCAAAAGAAAAACAGGTAGACTTTTTATAGACTTTTGCTAATTTTATTTTAAAAAAAAATTTAAACATCACTTTTTACATAAGTATTCAGACCCTTTACTCAGTACTTAGTTGAAGCACCTTTGGCAGTGATTACAGCCTCAAGTCTTCTTGGGTATGACGCTACAAGCTTGGCACACCCATTCAATCATAGACTGAAAACACTCACAAGCCTAAAACATGTGTGATCAGAAGCTTGGTTTTATAACCTTTTATTTTATATATGCGTAAATTAATGACATTTCAATTGCTGTAAGACTCATCCCCTTAGCCTGTATTTTAGCTGGTTCACTGAGATAAATCAGTGGTGAAAAGTAATCCGTGAGTATCATGTGGAGGTTGTCATTCAGTCTGATGTCCTGTCTGGTTTCTGTGTCTCCACTCAGGCTAAATACATCTCCACCTGCATCGACGAGATCAAGCAGGAGCTCAAGCAGGACAATATTGCTGTCAAGTCCAATGCCGTCTGCAAGCTCACCTACGTAAGATCACAGATCAGCACCCCTCACTGAAACTGCCCTCACTGTGAACAACAACACAGAGATGCACAACCAAAAACACTTCAGCTATATCCTAGGCCTGCTATGCATTATTTTTTGCTAGATAACAGCTACTTTGAATACTGCCCATACTCAGTAAAAAGCTATTTGAGAATGCATTTAGCCTGTGAGCTCTCACTGTCCACATGGACAATGTAGTGGATGTCCAGTGCTCTGACTCCCTCTGTCTCTCCCCTTGTGCGTTAACAGTTGCAGATGCTGGGCTATGACGTCAGCTGGGCTGCATTCAACATTGTGGAAGTCATGAGCTCCTCCAAATTCACATACAAGGCAAGATAATCTGTATGTGTGGTATATTTTTAAAAATGTGGGATATTCGAGAGCGTTTGAGGTTAAATATGGTGCTTCCTCTCTTCAGAGAATTGGTTACCTGGCCGCCTCCCAGTGCTTTCATGAGAGCACTGATGTAATCATGCTGACAACCAATCAGATCCGAAAGGTCAGTGATACTTTTTTTTTATCTTGCACCTTTGGCCTACCTGTCTATGATGTATTAAAGACCATCTCTGATACCGGCTACAATATATATACAAAATGAGTGCATTCAGCTATTTCAGCCACACCCATTGGTGTATAAAATCAAGAATACAGCCATGCAATCTCCATAGACAAACATTGGCAGTAGAATGGCTTTACTGAAGAGTTCAGTGACTTTCAACGTGGCACCGTCATAGGATGTCACCTTTCCAACAAGTCAGTTGTCAAATTTCTGCCCTGCTAGAGCTGCCCCTATCAACTGTAAGTGCTCTTATTGTGAAGTGGAAACATCTAGCAGCAACAACTTCTCAGCCACGAAGTGCTCGGCGACACAAGCTCGCAGAACAGGGCCGCTGAGTGCTGTAACACGTAAAAATCATCTGCAACACTCACTACTGACTTCCCAAACTGCCTCTGGAAGCAACGTCAGCACAATAACTATTTGTCAGGATATGAAATGGGCTTGCATGGCTGAGTAGACGCACACAAGCGTAAGATCACCATGCGCAATGCCAAGTGTCAGCTGGAGACGTGTAAAGCTCACCACCATTGGACTCTGGAGCGGTGGACACGCTTTCTCTGGAGTGATGAATCACGCTTCATCTGGCAGTTCGGCGGACGACTCTGGGTTTGACGGATGCCAGGAGAACGCTACCTGCCCGAATGCATAGTGCCAACTGTAAAGTTTGGTGGCTGAGGAATAATGGTCTGGGGCTGTTTTTCATGGTTCGGGCTAGGCCCCTTAGTTCCAGTGAAGGGAAATCTTAACGCTACAGCATACAATGACATTCTAGACGATTCTGTGCTTCTAACTTTGGTAACAGTTTGGGGAAAGCCCTTTCCTGTTTCAGCATGACAATGCCCCTGTGCACAAACCAAGGTCCATACAGAAATAGTTTGTCAAGATCGGTGTGGAAGAACTTGACTGGCCTGCACAGAGCCCTGACTTCAACCCCATCAAACACCTTTGGGATGAATTGGAACGCCGACTGCGAGCCAGGCCTAAATGCCCAACATCAGTGCCTGACCTCACTAATGCTCCTGTGGCTGAATGGAAGCAAGTCCCCGCAGCAATGTTCCAGCATCTAGTGGAAAGCTTTCCCAGAAGAGTAGAAGCTGTTATAGCAGCAAAAGGGGGATCAACTCCATATTAATATCCATGATTTTGGAATGCAATGTTACATACTTTTGGTCATGTAGTGTATGTCCTCCCCTCCCCTATCCTTTTTTTTCTCTTTCACTTTCTCTACCTCTTTCACATCCATTTCTTTCTTTCAGGATCTGAGCAGTCCTAACCAGTACGACACCGGCGTGGCTCTCACTGGCCTCTCCTGCTTCGTTACCCCTGACCTGGCTCGGGATCTGGCCAATGACATCATGACTCTGGTGAGTTACATTCTCCAGCTCAAGAGTTCTTGCTCCACATTTTTGTCTGTGGTTTCATGCTTCTCTGACCTCTCTCTCTCGGTCTGTGCTGCAGATGTCCCACACAAAGCCTTATATCAGGAAGAAGGCAGTCCTGATCATGTACAAGGTGTTCCTGAAGTACCCCGAGTCTCTGCGCCCAGCTTTCCCCAGGATGAAGGAGAAACTGGAAGATCCTGACCCTGGTGAGAGAGACTAGTACATACCTGCCTACTCTGTTGGTTGGGACCAGACACATTTTATCACCTAGAATCCCAAAGTATGCAGTAACTAAGGAAATGATTGTCTTAACTGGATGGAAGCTATTTTAAGTATTTTGGATGTATTTTATCTCATTCGTGTCCTAATGATTCCTTCAGCATGGATGTTATTGATCTCATCTGTGTGATGCCTCTTTCCTGCAGGGGTCCAGTCAGCTGCTGTTAATGTCATCTGTGAGCTGGCCAGGAGGAACCCTAAGAACTACCTTTCTCTGGCCCCGCTTTTCTTCAAGCTCATGACCTCCTCCACCAACAACTGGGTCCTCATCAAGATCATCAAGCTGGTGAGTGAACAGGAAGGGAGCTGTGAAAATCAATGTCAGTAGCTAGGTTTCTATCCTATTGGTGATATATTTTCATGTGAGCATTTTTTACATCAGCCTAAAAAATATGCACATAGGCTGTCTTCAGGTCGTCAGTCGAATGGTGTTTCCTCCGACAAATTGGTGCGGCTGGCTTCCGGGTTAACAGGGCGGGTGTTAAGAAGCGTGGTTTGGCTGGTAATGTTTTGAAGGACGCATGACTCGACCTTCCCCTCTCCGGAGCCCGTTGGGAAGTTTCAGCGATGAGACAAGATCGTAATTACAAACTGACTGTTTGTGGATACAAAGCTATGCGTTATTATATAGAAGTTTACATGTACCGAATAAAAAAAAAAGACATTTTCAACACTACCGATAGTTCTATCACAAACTATTGCACTAAATAGTTAATGTGCCTACTTGTGTCTTGGCACAAGCACTCTAGCCAACAGCTCACAGATACAGTGTGGGTAGGCTAGCCTACGTTATGAGATTATGGATAAGAGCAAGCTTATTTGTCAAACTGCAGCCAGGGATCGATCATAATGTCACCAGAATAAGACCCTCGATATTAAATTGGAAAGGAGCATCAAACTCATCACCTTGCACTTTCACTACTCTGTGAAGTTAATTCGCTGGAGACTCCTATCTCCCTCACTAACTTCAAGCACCAGCTGTCAGAGCAGCTCACAGATCACTGCACCCGTACATAGCCCATCTGTAAATAGCCCATCCAATCTACCTCATCCCCATACTGTATTTATCTTGCTCCTTTGCACCCCAATATCTCTACTTGAACATTCATCTTCTGCACATCCGTCACTCCAGTGTTTAATTGCTATATCATAATTACTTTGCCACCATGGCCTATTTATTGCCTTACCTCCTTTATCTTACCTCATTTGCACACAGTGTATATAGACTTTTTCTGCTGTATTATTGATTGTATGTTTGTTTATTCCATGTGTAACTCTGTGTTGTTTGTATCAAACTGCTTTGCTTTATCTTGGCCTGGTCGCAGTTGTAAATGAGAACTAGTTCTCAACTAGCCTACCTGGTGAATTTTTTATTTATTTTTTATTTATTTTTTATAAATAACAGTGAGCTACAAAGAAATTGTCACTGTCCCAATACTTGATGTTTTGGCTCTGTACTCCAGCACTTTGGATTTGAAATTATACAATAACTACGAGGTTAAAGGGAAGACTGTCCGCTTTAATCTGAGGGCATTTTCATCCATTGCGGGCAAACCATTGAGAAATTACAGCATAGTCCCCCCATTTTTAGGGGAACAAAAGCATACAAATTCACTTATCTGTATTAAAGTAGTCCCCCAAGTAATTACTCCCAAGTAATGCTAACCTCTCACCATTACAATAACAGGGGAGGTTAGCATTTTTTGGAGGGTATGATATTTATGCCTCTAACTTTCTCCCTTGTCCTTATTTACAATTCATTCAGGATTATCCGCAATCATGGTAGCATCCACATTAACGTAGAAGTGTTTAGAAAAACTGATATTCTTATTTACAATAAGTGTCTCCAAAATGACTACATTATTTACAATTCATTTCTATAAAATCCAAAGTGCTGGAGTACAGAGCCAAAACATCAAAAGAAAATGTCACTGTTCCAATACTTTTGGAGCTCACTGTATATTAATCTGTAGCCTAATAATCAGCATGCTTTCTTGGGTAGTAGTGGGAGGACCATACAACATCATCGCGTGACTAAAAGTTTACTTCGATAGGATGGTTATTGTATTAATATTTGCTCATTTATTAATTTTATCGACACACAAAGATTTCACATTTTCTAGCGTATATTGTTTTGTCGATATTTGGAATGTTTACCAACATTTGCTGTTTACATCAGGCCTGTATTGACATTTTTTTTATCCAACATACTTTACCCACATAAAGGTTGGATGGAAACCTGGTTAGTGAGTCAGTGGAAGTTACAAATGATTGTCCTTATCACAACATGGAGAGGTGTTGTTCCTTTAGTGTGTGTAATGGTGACGTGTGTTTTTCAGTTTGGTGCCCTCACACCCCTGGAGCCTCGCTTGGGGAAGAAGCTGATAGAACCCTTAACAAACCTCATCCACAGGTGAGACACCTACAGAGATTCCACAACCAATATGGGTTTTGTTGAATCACAAAAAGTTGTATGAGGAAAATATTGACCTTCTGTCTTTCTCTACTCCTTTTCTTACCCTTTCTTCCTCTCACAGTACCTCTGCTATGTCACTTCTATATGAATGTGTCAACACTGTGATAGCAGGTCAGTATTCCTCTTTTCACTTGTTCTTCTTGTATCTCTGTTTAGTCGTCTGGTTATCTGTGTGCTGGGTAGCCGTACATCTTCGTGAAGCTTGTGTATAAACTGAAGATGTGCGCAGTTGAACCAAGCTTATTTTCTCATAACATAATTTTTTATAAAAAATGTATATTATATTATACACCTTGCCATATCTATAGTCTTCAGTGTGGGCAATTTTGTTTGCGCCTTTGATGTGCTACTGAAGAGGTTGTTGACTCAATGCAGTTTTGTTTTATGTTAAGTGAAAAACATCACTGAGCTTTCAAGATCACAGCTCTAACAGTGAACATTTAGTTTTTGACATGTATGTAAAGTTGTTGGCACAGCAGGATCTTATTGTTTGTCCTCTGTTTCAGTGTTGATTTCCCTGTCCTCTGGGATGCCAAATCACAGTGCTAGTATTCAGGTAAGTCCCAGACACCATGTCCACTTTTTCTCTTTTGTAGCTAATGATGTGAACGCTTTCCACTCCAGTTTGATAACAATGCATGTTTACATCTTCTTTGTTTTTATCATCACAAGTCTATCAGTAGATGAACACCAAAAGATTGCGCAGGCTAGTGAAATTGTGATTAAAAAGCATTCATTTCTGAGCTCCTAAAATGTATAGAAATTCAAACAGTTCAAATGATTTTAGCTGGGTTCTATGGCTAGTGGGTTTCACCCACTTTCTGTGAATGTGCAGAATTGCTGTGCGCACTTGCCAATACTGGAGCTTGTTTGGAAAGGTTTATATTGATAGTAATGGCATGTTTCTCTCTCTCTCAGCTCTGTGTCCAGAAACTGCGAATCCTGATTGAAGACTCGGACCAGAACTGTGAGCCCTCTGTCAATGCCTGCAGTGTGTCATTCTCTCATTGTCTGCGTGTTTCTGAGTAGCCACCCACCTAGTTTACAGCGATCTAGATCCCAAAACTCTGGCTAACAACATTTTGACCACTCCCCTGAAATGCGGGCCGTTTGAAATGTCACTGTGCATAGTTGCAATTGCGACTGTCACAAGGTAGGGTTTTGTCTTTATACCTTTATTATACACCTCTACTTCAACAGGCTATTTAGTTTCTAAACATTGAGTATATTTGAGCAGTAATTCATCAGTCTTAGCAGGTTACAGCTAACAGTAAGTTAAAACATCTACGATCATTATGATGCATCTGGTGATTCGAGTTATCTGGGCAACTTGGTTGTGTGTAGATATATGTGGGCAGCTATGTTTAAAAATAATAATAATAATTGAGTTCTCTATACTGATCCTCAAGGCCGTTTTGCTAGTTAGGATCATAACATCAACAGACTCTTGCCTTCTTTTGCTCCCATCGACACCTTTAAACTATTAGTCTCAAACATAGTGTTTACAGGGCTGCTCCTGACCTGCTCTGATGAAACCAAATCTGTATCTGCACAGCGATAGCACTTTACCTCAAGGTTGCATTCACACATATTGATCCAAAAACCTGATATACAGCTATCTTTTCCGGAGGTATCAACCGCTCCGATAAGAATCTGTTTAGTGGATGTTGTATATTGCCTGATTCCGCAAAAAAATGGTGTCTGTTATCAGATTAGTCCACTGTAGCTACATCTACCCATGACTCAAGTTGGTGGCAAAAAAACTAAACTTCCATGTGTATATGTTGTCTCGTGTGAATGTCGCCATTGTTCTGTTTGTATTTTCCTTTTCTTTGTTTTTAATTTCATGTTTTGTAGAGAAAATCTAATAGATGTGAAAATATCAGGTTGTTAGCCTTGACATACTGACTATTCCATGCTAACAGAATTATGTGGAGACTCAGATTTTTCACTTTAGAATGTAGGCCAAACAAAACATTGATTTCAAAGTTTAATAAACCGTACAACTCTATGCACTGACTACTTTGAAAAATGTACACTGGTAACAGAATTACGGCAAACCATTCCTCTGTTTTATTCTGTTACCAAACTTGTATCTGTACAGTTCTTCCTATAAATGTGTTTTTGTAAAATGTTCGGTGGGATTGTTAAAAGTAGTCCTTGTGCATAGAGTTCTACGGTTTGTTAAATGTTGAAATCAATGTTTTATGTTTGGTATATATTTTAAAGTGGGGCAAAGCTGCGCTTTGAATTGAGGATTACTTAGGTGCTGTGGGCAGGATTGAAATAAACCCAAGGAAACGTATGGTCCCGTTAATTCCGTGACGTACCATTTCTTTCGTAATTATCTCGTAAATCTCCGTTTTGGATGAGAGTGACTATGACATGTATCCTATTTACACTTTAGTCAATTTTGACAGAATAAATATTTTGGAATAATATCGATGCCACATAGGTAACGGCCTATCAGAGAAGTTGTTTACTGCCTTCAAAGTGAAAAATCTGATTCTCAGTGTAATTATATACTATATAAAACAGGCATTCAGAATAGTGACACGGGCCTACAGTAATGAGTCTAATGTAATCCGTGAGGTTTCAGTGGATGAGAGCGGCTAGTGGAGACAGACTGCATTTGGAAAGTATTCAGGCCCCTTGACTTTTTCCACACTTTGTTACATTACAGCCTTAATCTAAAATTGATTAAATAGTTTTTTCCCCCCAATCTACACATAATACCCCATAATGACAAAGCAAAAACAGGCTTAAACATTCTGTGGGGGGGGGGAACTATACATTTACATAAGTATTCAGACCCTTTACTCAGTACTTTGTTGGCCGGTGTGTTTACGGACATATTCAATCAATCCCTATACCAGTCTGCTGTTCCCACATGCTTCAAGAGGGCCACCATTGTTCCTGTTCCCAAGAAAGCTAAGGTAACTGAGCTAAATGACTACCGCCCCGTAGCACTCACATCCGTCATCATGAAGTGCTTTGAGAGACTAGTCAAGGACCATATCACCTCCACCCTACCTGACACCCTAGACCCACTCCAATTTGCTTACCGCCCAAATAGGTCCACAGACGATGCAATCTCAACCACACTGCACACTGCCCTAACCCATCTGGACAAGAGGAATACCTATGTGAGAATGCTGTTCATCGACTACAGCTCGGCATTCAACACCATAGTACCCTCCAAGCTCGTCATCAAGCTCGAGACCCTGGGTCTCGACCCCGCCCTGTGCAACTGGGTACTGGACTTCCTGACGGGCCGCCCCCAGGTGGTGAGGGTAGGCAACAACATCTCCTCCCCGCTGATCCTCAACACTGGGGCCCCACAAGGTTGCGTTCTGAGCCCTCTCCTGTACTCCCTGTTCACCCACGACTGCGTGGCCACGCACGCCTCCAACTCAATCATCAAGTTTGCGGACGACACAACAGTGGTAGGCTTGATTACCAACAACGATGAGACGGCCTACAGGGAGGAGGTGAGGGCCCTCGGAGTGTGGTGTCAGGAAAACAACCTCACACTCAACGTCAACAAAACTAAGGAGATGATTGTGGACTTCAGGAAACAGCAGAGGGAACACCCCCCTATCCACATCGATGGAACAGTAGTGGAGAGGGTAGCAAGTTTTAAGTTCCTCGGCATACACATCACAGACAAACTGAATTGGTCCACTCACACAGACAGCATCGTGAAGAAGGCGCAGCAGCGCCTCTTCAACCTCAGGAGGCTGAAGAAATTCGGCTTGTCACCAAAAGCACTCACAAACTTCTACAGATGCACAATCGAGAGCATCCTGGCGGGCTGTATCACCGCCTGGTATGGCAACTGCACCGCCCTCAACCGTAAGGCTCTCCAGAGGGTAGTGAGGTCTGCACAACGCATCACCGGGGGCAAACTACCTGCCCTCCAGGACACCTACACCACCCGATGTCACAGGAAGGCCATAAAGATCATCAAGGACATCAACCACCCGAGCCACTGCCTGTTCACCCCGCTATCATCCAGAAGGCGAGGTCAGTACAGGTGCATCAAAGCTGGGACCGAGAGACTGAAAAACAGCTTCTATCTCAAGGCCATCAGACTGTTAAACAGCCACCACTAACACTGAGTGGCTGCTGCCAACACACTGACACTGACTCAACTCCAGCCACTTTAATAATGGGAATTGATGGGAAATGATGTAAATATATCACTAGCCACTTTAAACAATGCTACCTTATATAAATGTTACTTACCCTACATTATTCATCTCATACGCATACGTATATACTGTACTCTATATCATCGACGGTATCCTTATGTAATACATGTATCACTAGCCACTTTATACTATACTATGCCACTTTGTTTACATACTCATCTCATTTGTACATACTGTACCCGATACCATCTACTGTATCTTGCCTATGCTGCTCTGTACCATCACTCATTCATATATCCTTATGTACATATTCTTTATCCCCTTACACTGTGTACAAGACAGTAGTTTTGGAATTGTTAGTTAGATTACTTGTTATTACTGCATTGTCGGAACTAGAAGCACAAGCATTTCGCTACACTCGCATTAACATCTGCTAACCATGTGTATGTGACAAATAAAATTTGATTTGATTTGATTTGTTGAAGCACCTTTGGCAGCCATTACAGCCTTGAGTCTTGGGTATGACACTACAAGCTTGGCGCACCTGTATTTGGAGTTTCTCTCATTCTTCTCTGCAGAGCTTCTCAAGCTCTGTCAGGTTGGATGGGGAGCGTCACTTCATAGCTATTTTCAGGTCTCTCCAGAGATGTTCAATCAGGTTCAAGTGTGCGCTCTGGCTGGGCCATTCAAAGACCTGTCCCGAAGCCACTCCTGAGTTGTCTTGGCTGTGTGCTTAAGGTCATTGTCCTGTTGGAAGGTGAACCAATCGCCCCAGTCTGAGGTCCTGAGCAGGTTTTCATCATCTTTCCCTCTATCCTGACTAGTCTCCAAGTCCCTGCCGCTTAAAAACATCCCCACAGCATGATGCTGCCACCACCATGCTTCACCGTAGGGATGGTGCCAGGTTTCCTACAGACGTGACGCTTGGCATTCAGGCCAAAGAGTTCAATCTTGGTTTCATCAGACTAGAGAATCTTGTTTCTTATGATCTGAGAGTCTTTCGGTGCCTTTTGACGAACTCCAAGCAGGCTGTCGTGCCTTTTACAGAGGAGTGGCTTCCGTTTGGCCACTACCATAAAGACCTGATTGGTGGAGTGCTGCCGAGATGGTTGTCCTTCTGGAAGGTTCTTTCATCTCCATAGGAGCTCTAGCTTTGTTAGCGACCAAGGCCATTCTCCCCCGATTGTTCAGTTTGGCCAGGCGGCCAACTCTAGGAAGAGTCTTGGTGGTTCCAAATGTCTTCCATTTAAGAATGATGGAGGCCACTGTGTTCTTGGGCACCTTCAATGCTGCAGACATTTTTTGGTACCCTTCGCCAGATCTGTGGCTGACACAATCCTGTCTCAGAGCTCTACGGACAATTCCTTCGACCTCCTGGCTTGGTTTTTGCTCTGACATGCACTGTCAACTGTGGGACCTTTTATATAGGCAAGTTTGTGCCTTTCCAAATCATGTCCAATCAATTGAATTTAACACAGGTGGAATCCAATCAAGTTGTAGAAACATCTCAAGGATGATCAATGGAAACAGGATGCACCTGAGCTCAATGTCGAGTCTCATAGCAAAGGGTCTGAATACTTATGTAAATAAGGTATTTCTGTAAAAAATATATATATTTGCATAAATGTCTATAAAACCTGTTTTTGCATTGTCATTATGGGGTGTTGTGTGTAGATTGAGAATTTTGTAAAATTTATTTCATACATTTTAGAATAAGGCTGTAATTTAACCATGTGTAAAAAGCCAAGGGCCCTGAGTACTGGGAGGCAGGCTATAGCCATAAGGTAATGTATACTACAGAGTGTAAAGGCATGATGTATTGCTCGTGGACCAGTCTCCATAGTGTAGAACCGCTACTCTAGTGCATGTGGAAGTAGAATAGAAGGCCCTGTGTATAGTGTCCAGGCCACTGAGTGTGTTGTCTCTGTTCGTAGTGAAGTACCTGGGCCTGCTGGCCATGTCCAAGATACTGAAGACTCATCCCAAGTCTGTCCAGTCCCACAAGGACCTCATCCTCCAATGTCTGGATGACAAGGACGAGTCCATCCGCCTGAGGGCTCTAGACCTGCTCTACGGCATGGTGCTTGTCACTGTCATAACACATGGTCATTGAATACACACTGACCCTACCCCCATGTCTTCACCACCTATATCTAATGCCCTAAGCTCAAAAAACGAATTTCATTGATATCTACAGTACCAGTAAAATGTTTGGACACTCCTACTCATTCCAGGGTTTTTCTTTATTTTTACTAATAATGAAGAGATCAAAACTATGAAATAACACATGGAATGATGTAGTAACCAAAAAAGTGTTTAATATATCAAAATATATTTTATATTTGAGATTCTTCAAATTAGCCACCCTTTGCCTTGACCACAGCTTTGCCCACTTGGCATTCTCTCAACCAGCTTCATGAGGTAGTCACCTGGAATGCATTTCAATTAACAGGTGTGCCTTGTTAAAAGTTCATTTGTGGAATTTCTTTCCATCTTAGTGCGTTTGAGCCAATCAGTTGTGTTGTGACAAGGTAGGGGTGGTATACAGAAGATAGCCCTATTTAGTAAAAAAAACAAGAACAGCTCAAATAAGCAAAGAGAAAGGACAGTCCATTACTTTAAGACATGACGGTCCGTCAATACGGAACATTTCAAGAACTTTGAAAGTTTCTTCAAGTGCAGTCGCAAAAACCATCAAGCGCTATGATCAAGTTACCTCTGCTACCCAAATAAATGCTTCACAGAGTTCAAGTATCAGACACATCAACTTTTCAGAGGAGACTGTGAATCAGGCTTTCAGGGTTGATTGCCGCAAAGAAACCACTACTAAAGGACACCAATAATAAGAAGAGACTTGCTTGGGCCAAGAAACACGAGCGATGGGCATTAGACCGGTGGAAATCTGTCCTTTGGTCTGATGAGTCCACATTTTTGGTTCCAACCGCCGTGTCTTCATGAGACGCAGAGTAGGTGAACGGCTGATCTCCGCATGTGTGGTCCCCACCTTGAAGCATGTGATGGTGATGGTGCTTTGCTGGTGACACTGTCAGTGATTTATTTAGAAGTCAAGGCACACTTAACCAGCATGGCTACCAGCAGTCCCACTAAGCCTAAACCAGATGGGATGGTATCATTTGTTTTTCAACAGGACAATGACCCAAAACACACCTCCAGGCTTTGTAAGGGCTATTTGATCAAGAAGTAGAGTGATGGAGTGCTGCATCAGATGACCTGACCTCTACAATCACCTGACCTCAACCCAATTTGAGATGGTTTGGGATGAGTTGGACCGCAGAGTGAAGGAAAAGCATTCAACAAGTGCTCAGCATATGTGGGATCTCCTTCAAGACTGTTGGAGAAGTATTCCAGGTGAAGCTGGTTGAAAGAATTGCCAAGAGTGTGCAAAGCTGTCATCAAGGTAAAGGGTTGCTACTTTGAAAAATATATTTTGAAAATATTTAACGTCTTGGTTATGACATGATTCCAAATGTGTTATTTCATTGTCTTGATGTCTTCACTATTATTATACAATGTAGAAATAGTAAAAATAAAGCAAAACTCTTGAATGAGTAGGTGTGTCCAAACCTTTGACTGGTACTGTATGTATAGCCTAATGTCTCCCTGATCACGGTACAGTTTCTGATGTCCCCATTGCTTTGTTTCTCATTGACTACTCATTGGTGTGTTCCCAGGTGTCCAAGAAGAACCTGATGGAGATCGTGAAGAAGCTGATGCTGCACGTGGACAAAGCCGAGGGAACCACTTACAGAGATGAGCTGCTCACCAAGATCATTGACATCTGCAGCCAAAGCAACTACCAGTACATCACCAACTTTGAATGGTCAGCACAACTTACTGGCAGGGCAAATATATTGGTCTCTGATTCTTTTAGATTCATACTTTCTGTGAGTTTGAGTCTCCGTGTCTCTCAAATTGAGTTGAAATGCTCATGAGTCAAAACGCATTGCAGTAATGCGTCTTGCTGTAAATAATTCATAAAAGTTTTTGCATCGTACTGGCCCACTACTTATCTTATTTTTGGGGGTTTACCTGCCATTTAGGGGCCTGCCTTCCACTGACTTTCTCACCTGTCTCTCAGGTACATCAGTCTGACCGCCTGTCTCTGTTTCCGTCTCTCAGGTACATCAGTATCCTGGTGGAGCTGACCCGTCTAGAGGGCACGCGGCACGGCCACCTCATCGCCTCCCAGATGCTGGACGTTGCCATCCGGGTGAAAGCCATCCGAGCCTTCGCCGTGGCCCAGATGGCTACTCTGCTGGACAACGCCCACCTGCTGACCGGCAACACGCAGCACAGCGGCATCTGTGAGGTGCTCTACGCCGCCGCCTGGATCTGTGGAGAGTTCTCAGAGTATGTATTCATCCAATCCTCGTCTACAAGAACACATGCAGACACATACGGTTTTTAGCAAGAATGTTTTCCACTAAGTCAAACTAGCTAAAATCATGCCAGTTCAGCCCTGTATCATTGGCTTATCCCTCATCCTGTGCCATCCTCCTATCTTCCCCAGACACCTGGAGGACCCCATGGCGACTCTGGAGGCCATGCTGCGTCCCAAGGTGGCCACCCTGCCGGGCCACATCCAGGCCGTGTACGTGCAGAACGCTGCCAAGCTGTTTTCTACGGTGCTGTGCGGCCACGAGGGGGCGCCAGCGGACAGCAAGGTGGCCCAGGAGACCAGCCAGCTGCTCATTGACAGGCTGCCTGTGTTTGTCCAGAGTGACAACCTGGAGGTGCAGGAGAGGGTGAGTCACATGGCTAACATCGGTTAACCTCGGGGCTATTGGCCGTTTGAAAGGAGAATACCTTTTCCAGTACACTTCTCTCTCTGTGCTCCCCTCCCCAGGCCTCCTGCATCCTGCAACTGGTGAAGTACATCCAGAAGCTGCAGCAGAAGGACGTGGAGGTGGCTGAGGAGGTGACAGCTCTGTTTGCTGGAGAGCTCAACCCTGTGGCCCCCAAGGCACAGAAGAAAGTACCTGTTCCTGAAGGGTCAGTCTGCCTGCCGCTCTCCCCTACTCACAATTAAGCTTATAGTAATACACAACATCAGAAATATATTTTATAGTACTACACTGAACAAAAATCTAAACACAACAGTTTGTCACACAATGCCACAATGTCTCAAGTTTTGAGGGAGCATGCAATTGGAATGCTGACTGCATGAATGTCCACCAGAGCTGTTGCCAGATAATTTAATGTTCATCTTCTACCATAAGCCGCCTCCAATGTCGTTTTAGAGAATACAGGCAGTACATCCAACCGGCCTCACATCCTTATACCACGTGTGACCACGCCAGCCCAGGACCTCCACATCCGGCTTCTTCACCTGTGGGATCATCTGAGACCAGCCCCCATGGATTTTTTAATTTATTTTTATTTCATGTGTTTGAGTGTTTGAACAACCAAAGAATTTCTGCACAAACTGTCAAACCGTCTCAGTGAAGCTCATCTGCGTGCTTGTCGTCCTCACCAGGGTCTTGACCTGACTGCGGTTTGGCATCATAACCGACTTCAGTGGGCAAATGCTCACCTTCGATGGCCACTGGTATGCTGGAGAAGTGTGCACCTCACTGATTTATCCCGGTTTCAACTGTACCGGGCAGATGACAGACAGCGTGTATGGCGTCATGTGGGCAAGCGGTTTGCTGATGTCAACACTGTGAACAGAGTGCCCCATGGTGGTGGTGGGGTTATGGTATGGGCAGCCATAAGCTACAGACACCAAACACAATTGCATTGTGTCGATGGCTATTTCTATGCACAGAGATACCGTGACTAGATCCTGAGGCTCATTGTCGTGCAATTCATCCACCGCCATCACCTAATTTTCAGCATGATAATGCACGGCCCCATGACGCAAGGATCTGTACACAATTCCTGGAAGCTGAAAATGTCCCAGTTCTTCCATACTCACCAGACATGTCACTTATTGAGCATGTTTGGGATGCTCTGGATCGATGTGTACGACAGCGTGTTCCTGTTCCCGCCAATATCCAGCAACTTCGCACAGCCATTGAAGAGGAGTGGGACAACATTCCAGTAGGCCACAATCAACAGTCTGATCAACTCTATGCGAAGGACATGTGTCGTACTGCATGAGGAAAATGGTGATCACACAAGATACTGACTGGTTTTCTGATCCACATCCTTACCTTTTTTTTAAGGTTTTCGTAGATAAGGACCTAATGAATTTATTTCAATTGACTGACTTCCTTTATACAGTACATTCGGAAAGTATTCAGACCAGTTGACCTTTTCCCCCTTTTGTTACGTTACAGGCTTATTCTAAAATGGATGAAATCATTTTTTCCCTCCTCAATCTACACACAATACCCCATAAGGACAAAGCAAAAACAGGTTTTCAGAAATTTTTGCAAATGTATTCAAAATAAGAAACTGAGAACACGTTTAAATAAGTATTCAGAAACTTTACTCAGTACTTTGTTGAAGCATATTTGGCAGTGATTATAGCCTTGAGTTATCTTGGGTATTACGCTACAAGCTTGGCACACCTGTATTTGGGGAGTTTCTCTCATTCTTCTCTGCAGATCATCTCAAGCTCTGTCAGGTTGGATGGAGAGCGTCACTGCATAGCTATTTTCAGGTCTCCTGAGATGTTCGATCGGGTTCAAGTCTGGCCTCAGGCTGGGCCACTCAAAGACATTCAGTCTTGTCCTGAAGCCACTCCTGCATGGTCTTCAAATCATTATTTTTTTTGGTCACATACACATTGTTAGCAGATGTTAATGCGAGTGTAGCGAAATGCTTGTGCTTCTAGTTCCGACAGTGCAGTAATATCTAACAATTCCCCAACAACTACCTAATACACACATCTAAAGGGGTGAATGAGAATATGTACATATAAATTATGGATGAGCGATGGCCGAGCTGCGTAGGCAAGGTGCAATAGATGGTATAAAATATAGTATATACATGTGATATGAGTAATGTAACATATGTAAACATTGTTTAAAGTGACAAGTGATCCATTTATTAAAGTGGCCAATGATTGGGTCTCAATGTAGGCAGAGTTAGTAATTGCTGTTTAGCAGTCTGATGGCCTTGAGGTGCTGTTTTTCAGTCTCTTGGTCCCAGCTTTGATGAACCTGTACTGACCTTGCCTTCTGGATGATAGCGGGGTGGACGGGCAATGGCTCAGGCGGTTGTTGTCCTTGATGATCTTTTTGGCCTTCCTGTGACATCGGGTGCTGTACGTGTCCTGGAGGGAAGGTAGTTTGGCCCCGGCGATGCGTTGTTCAGATCGCACCACCCTCTGGAGAGTCTTGCGGTTGAGGGCGGTGCAATTGCCGTACCTGTGATACAGCCTGACAGGATGCTCTCAATTGTGCATCTGTAAAAGTTAGTCCGAGCTTTGGGTGACAAGCCAGATTTCTCCAGCCTCCTGAGGTTGAATAGGCGCTGTCGCGCCTTCATCACACTGTCTGTGTGGGTGGACCATTTCAGTTTGTCTGTGATCTGTACGCAGGGGAACTTAAAATGTTCCACTTTCTCCACTGCTGTCCCTTTGATGTGGATAGGGGGTGCTCTCTCTGCTGTTTCCTGAAGTCCACGATAATCTCCTTTGTTTTGTTGACGTTGAGTGAGAGGTTATTTTCCTGACAACACACTCCGAGGGCCCTCACCTCCTCCCTGTATGCTGTCTCGTCATTGTTGGTAATCAAGCCCACTACTGTTGTGTCATCTGCAAAGTTGATGAGTGAGTTGGAGGCGTGCATGGCCACGCTGTCGTGGATGAACAGGGAGTACAGGAGAGGGCTGAGCACGCACCCTTGTGCGGTCCCAGTGTTGAGGGTCAGCGAAATGGAGTTGTTTCCTACCTTCAGATACTTTTGTACCTGTTTCTTTTGATTTTCCCATGATGTCAAGCAAAGACCCACTGTGTTTGAAGGTAGGCCTTGAAATACATCCACAGGTACACCTCCAATTGACTCAAATGATGTCAATTAGCCAATCAGAAGCTTCTAAAGCCATGATGTAATTTTCTGGAATCTTCCAAGCTGTTTAAAGTCACAGTCAACTTAGTGTACAGTCGTGGCCGAACGTTTTGAGAAGGACACAAATATTAATTTCCACAAAGTTTGCTGCTTCAGTGTCTTTAGATATTTTTGTCAATGTTACTATGGAATACTGAAGTATACTTACAAGCATTTCATAAGTGTCAAAAGCTTTTATTGACAATTACATTAAGTTTATGCAAAGAGTCAATATTTGCAGTGTTGACCCTTCTTTTTCAAGACCTCTGCAATCCGCCCTGGCATGCTGTCAATTATCTTCTGGGCCACATCCTGACTGATGGCAGCCCATTCTTGCATAATCAATGCTTGGAGTTTGTCAGAATTTGTGGGTTTTTGTTTGTCCACCCGCCTCTTGAGGATTGACCACAAGTTCTCAATGGGATTAAGGTCTGGTGAGTTTCCTGGCCATGAACCCAAAATATCGATGTTTTGTTCCCCGAGCCACTTAGTTATCACTTTTGCCTTATGGCAAGGTGCTCCATCATGCTGGAAAAGGCATTGTTCTTCACCAAACTGTTCCTGGATGGTTGTGAGAAGTTGCTCTCGAAGGATGTGTTTGTACCATTCTTTATTCATGGCTGTGTTCTTAGGCAAAATTGTGAGTGAGCCCCACTCCCTTGGCTGAGAAGCAAACCCACACACGAATGGTCTCAGGGTGTTTTACTGTTGGCATGACACAGGACTGATGGTAGCACTCACCGTGTCTTCTCCGGACAAGCTGTTTTTCGGATGCTCCAAACAATCAGAAAGCCTTGTCCTCGTCAACACTCACACCTGTGTTAACGAGAGAATCACTGACATGTCAGCTGGTCCTTTTGTGGCAGGGCTGAAATGCAGTGGAAATGTTTTTTGGGGATTCAGTTCATTTGCATGGCAAAGAGGAATTTTGCAATTAATTGCAATCCATCTGATCACTCTTCATAACATTCTGGAGTATATGCAAATTGCCATCATACAAACTAAGGCAGGGAACTTTGTGAAAATTAATATTTGTGTCATTCTCAACTTTTGGCCACGACTGTATGTAAACTTCTGACCCACTGGAATTGTGATACAGTGAATTATGAGTGAAATAATCTGTCTGTAAATAATTGTTGGAAAAATTACTTGTGCATGCACAAAGTAGATGTCCTAACCAACTTGCCAAAACTATAGTTTGTTAACAAGAAATGTGTTGAGTGGTTGAAAAACTAGTTTTAATGACTCCAACATAAGTGTATGTAAACTTCTGACTTCAACTGTACTTATGTAAATAAGGTATTTCTGTTTTAGATTTTTATTTTGTTTTTATAATCATTATGGGATATTGTGTGTAGAATGATGAGGGGGAAAAATGTATTCAACGTAACAATGTGGAAAAACTCAAGGGGTCTGAATACTTTCCAAATGCACGGTATGAACTGTAACTCAGTAAAATCTTTGAAATTGTTGTATGTTGCGTTTTACATTTTTGTTCAGTGTACTTTATGCAGCCCGTTGGACAATTTTAGGTAATGCAAAGTAGCTTAATGCAAAGTAGCTTTTTATGCGAGTAAAGTCATACCGTATAAAAAAAACTGGATGATTCGGTACAATTTTATAAACGCGGACAGACAATTTATTGTCTTGGTTTTGTCTCCAGTCTGGACCTGGATGCGTGGATCAACGAGCCTCTGTCTGGGAGTGAGTCTGAGGATGAGGGTAGGAAGACCAAGGGAAAGGCAGTGTTTGCCAAGGAGGAGTCCAGACACACCAAGCCACGCTACACTGAAGTGGACGAGAAGGAACTGGCTAAGGTAAGATGGGAATTTACAAGCCAATAATCCGTGCTGTTGCACATTGAGATACAAGCTCCTCAATTCTTTCAACAGTTGATCTGTTGTTAAATTTTTGGTGATACTATATAACAGTCGGACACTGAAGAGGTACACCGGTAAACACCACAGCATTTTCATATGACTGACTTGATACTGTTTCTCCCTCCCAACAGAGGAGAGAAGTAAGGAAGGCAGAGCAGGCCAACAACCCCTTCTACATCAAGGCCTCCCCGTCCTCTCAGAAGGTACGCACCTCATCACCCAATCGGCAGCTCGTCTTATGTGTTAACCTGACTCTTACAGAAATGTAATTCATTACACATTTCAAACAACTTAAATATACAGTACCAGTCAAAAGTTGACACACCTACTCATTTCATGGTTTTTATTTATGCTATTTTCTACATTGTACAATAGTGAAGATGTCAAAACTATTAAATAACACATATGGAATCATGTACTTAACAAAAAAGTGTTTTTGTTATTCTTCAAAGTAGCCACCCTTTGCCTTGATGACAGCTTTGCACACGCTTGGCATTCTCACAACCTGCTCCATGAGGTAGTCACCTGGAATGCATTTCAATTAACATGTGTGCCTTGTTAAAAGTTCATTTTGTGGGATTTCTTTCCTTCTTAATGTGTTTGAGCCAATCAGTTGTGTTGTGACAAGGTAGGGTGGTATACAGAAGATAGCCCTATTTGGTTAAAGACCAAGTCCATATTATGAAAAGAACAGCTCAAATAAGTAAAGAGGAACGACAGTCCATCATGACATTAAGACATGAAGGTCAGTCAGTCCGGAAAATGTAAAGAACTTTGAATGTTTCTTCAAGTGCAGTCGTAAAAACCATCATGCGCTATGATGAAACTGCCTCTCATGAGGACCACCACAGGAAAGGAAGACCCAGAGTTATCTCTGCTGCAGAGGATGTTCATTAGAGGTACCAGCCTCAGAAATTGCAGCCCAAATAAATGCTTCACAAAGTTCAAGTAACAGGACATCTCAACATCAACTGTTCAGAGGAGATTGCATGGATCAGGCCTTCATGATTGAATTGCTACAAATAAATCACTACTAAAAGACACCCATAAGAAAAAGAGACTTGCTTTGGCCAAGAAACAGGAGCAATGGACATTAGACCAGTGGAAATCTGTCCTTGATGAGTCTAAATTTTAGATTTTGCGTTCCAACTGCTGTGTCTTTGTGAGACGCAGAGTAGGTGAATGGATGATCTTTGAAAGTGTGGTTCCCACTGTGGAGCATGGAGGATGAGGTGTGGGGGTGCTTTGCTGGTGACATTGTCTGATTTATTTAGAATTCAAGGCACACTTAACCAGCATGGCTACCAGCAGCATTCTACAGCAGAAGGAGAGTGATGAAGTGCTGCATCGGATGACCTGGCCTCCACAATCACCCAACCTCAACCCAATTGAGATGGTTTGGGATGAGTTGGACCGCAGAGTGAAGGAAAAGCATTCAACAAGTGCTCAGCATATACTCCTTCAAGACTGTTGGAAATGCATTCCAGGTGAAGCTGGTTGAGAGAATGCCAAGAGTGTGCAAAGCTGTCATCAAGGCAAAGGGTGGCTACTTTGAAAAATATATTTTGAAAGTGTAACTTTTTTTGGTTACTACATGATTCCATATGTGTTATTTCATAGTTTTGTCTTCACTATTTAGAAAATAGTAAAATAAAGAAAAACCCATGAATGAGTAGGTGTGTCAACTTTTGACAAGTAGTGTTTGTTTGTGTATGTGTATTAGAGGTCGGCCGATTAATCGGAATGCCCCATTTTAATTGGGGCCGATTTCAAGTTTTCATAACAATCAGAAATTGGTATTTTTGGACACCTATTTGGCTTTATTTTTTTTTACACCTTTATTTACTCATTATTTAACTCGGCAAGTCAGTTAAGAACACATTCTTATTTTCAATGACGGTGGGTTACTGCCTTGTTCAAGGGCAGAACGACAGATTTTCACCTTGTCAGCTCAGGGGATTCAATCTTGCAACCTTACAGTTAACGAATCCAACGCTCTAACCACCTGCCTCTCATTGCATTCCACGAGGAGATGCATTAGCCTGTTACGCAAATGCAGTAAGCCAAGGTAAGTTGCTAGCTAGCATTAAACTTATAAAAATCAATCAATCATAATCACTAGTTAACTACACATGGTTGATGATATTACTAGTTTATCTAGCGTGTCCTGCGTTGCATATAATCGATGCGGTGCGTATCGTTGCTCCAATGTGTACCTAACCATGAACATCAATATCAATGCCTTTCTTAAAATCAATACATAGAAGTACATATTTTTAAACCTGCATATTTAGCTAAAAGAAATCCAGGTTAGCAGGCAATATTAACCAGGTGAAATTGTGTCACTTCTCTTGCGTTCATTGCACACAGAGTCAGTGTATATGCAACAGTTTGGGCCTCCTAATTTGCCAGAATTGTACGTAATTATGACATAACATTGAAGGTTGTGCAATGTAACAGGAATATTTAGACTAATGGATGCCACCCCTTAGATAAAATACGGAACAGTTCCGTATTTCACTGAAAGAATAAACATTTTGTTTTCGAGATTATAGTTTCCGGATTTGACCATATTAATGACCTAAGGCTTGTATTTATGTGTGTTATTATGTTATAACTAAGTCTATGATTTGATAGAGCAGTCTGACTGAGCGGTGGTAGGCACCAGCAGGCTCGTAAACATTCATTCAAACAGCACTTTCGTGCGTTTTGCCAGCAGCTCTTCACTGTGTTTCAAGCATTGCGCTGTTTATGACTTCAAGCCTATCAACTCCCGAGATTAGGCTGGTGTAACCGATGTGAAATGGCTAGCTAGTTAGCGGGGTGCATGCACGTCACTTGGAGTGGTTATTCCCCTTGCTCTGCATGGGTAACGCTGCTTCAAGGGTGGCTGTTGTCGATGTGTTCCTGGTTCGAGCCCAGGTAGGAGCGAGGAGAGGGACGGAAGCTTTACTGTTACACTGTCAATACTAAAGTGCCTATAAGAACATCCAATAGTCAAAGGTTAATGAAATACAAATGGTATAGAGAGAAATAGTCCTATAATTCCTATAATAACGACAACCTAAAACCTCTTACCTTGGAATATTGAAGTCTCGTATTAAAAGGAACCACCAGTTTTCCTATGTTCTCATGTTCTGAGCAAGGAACTAAAACGTTAGCTTTTTTACATGGCACATATTGCACTTTTACTTTCTTCTTTTACTTTCTTTCTTACTTTCTTCTCCAACACACGTTCTTGCATTATTTAAACCAAATTGAACATGTTCCATTATTTACTTGAGGCTAAATTGATTTTATTGATGTATTATATTAATTTAAAATAAGTGTTCATTCAGTATTGTTGTAATTTTCATTATTACAAATACATGTTAAAAAATTGGCAGATTAATCGGCATCAGCTTTTTTTGGTCCTCCAATAATCGTTATCGGCGTTGAAAAATCATAATCGGTCAGCCTCTGTTTGTGTGTATACATTATATTTCCACATGTTCATTTTTTTTATATATATCTCCTAGATTTAGGACAGATGTTTCTTATGATTCATTTTTTTGACCCTCTGCCATTTGTGAATGTGTTATTCTATGGGCTTTAGTAGTACTGGTCAAAATCAATATGTTATAAAAAAAAAATGTTTGTGTGTGTGTATATACACACATGTACACCTAAAGGGGTCCTAAAATTCTAAATCAAATAGCTAAGTTATCCATAGTATGACCATCTTAAAACAATTCCATATGTCCGCTTAGCACCCCCAATCTAAAGAATTAAATTGACTAGAAGCCCATTGACATCCCTATGTTATTGTGTGTGTGCAGGTATACCAGGAGGCTGTTGGTGTGGAGCACATTCCAGTGGTGCAGATTGACCTCAGTGTGCCTCTCAAAGTCCCAGGTCAGTTACTCTGGCCACTACTTAATAACCAATTGATTTCAATGTACAGTGTATCAGTCAGTGGCTCTGCACACAGGACTCCAAACCTAACCCGTGTCCCTCTTTCTCTCTTCGCCTCTGTCATAACTAAACCCCTCTTCTGTACCTCTTTCTGTCTCGCCTCTTTCTTTCTGTGTAATAACTTGACCCCACTTCCTCTTTCTTTCTCTTCCTTTTTCCCTCCCGTTGGGTTTAGGGATGCCAATGTCAGACCAGTATGTGAAGCTGGAAGAGGAGCGTCGGGAGAAAAACAAGGCAGACAGGAAGAAGAAGGACAAGAAGAAGAGGAGGGAGAAGGGCCGGCAGAGGAGGGGGGACTCGGGCCCAGAGAGTGAGGAGGACATCACCCCCGCACACATGGTGGACATCGTCACTGAAGAGATGCCAGAGGTACAGTAGGCCAGGCAGAGGTACAGTAGGCCAGGCAGAGGTACAGTAGGCCAGGCAGAGGTACAGTAGGCCAGGCAGAGGTACAGTAGGCCAGGCAGGTACAGTAGTACAGTAGGCCAGGCAGAGAGGCCAGTGGTGTACAGTAGGCCAAGCAGAGATGCCAGGCACTTTCATAGGTGGTTCAGAGTGTTGCAGATAATAGACGTGGCATACCTTTGATAATAATTGCATATGCAAGGATGTTGTTTTGCTCTGTCACTCCATTCTCTTCCTGTCTCAGAATGCCTTGCCCAGTGATGACGATGACAAAGATCCCAACGACCCCCACAAAGCTTTGAACATCGACCTGGACAAGTGAGTTAACTCATCACTGACCTCTCGCTGTATTACAGATGTCCACTAATGGATTAGTATGAAAGTATAGGATATATAACCTGGCGGTGTTATTATCTACTCTGTGGGGGTGTATAATCTCTTCCTGGCTCCACTGATGAGAGGCTGGTGCTGGCCTGGTCCTCTTCATCCTCACACACTCCCTCTTGCTGTGCTGTGCTCTGCTCTGTGGTTCTTTCCCTCTGTCTCTCTTATGCATACACACACACATCTGTTATCTTGACTGTGCAGTTTGCTGGTGGCATCTCACAGGTGAGTACCTTCCCAGCCTCAGGAGAAGCCCCGTCTGGGCCTGGACTCAAGACTGACTGATCCGTCTCTCTCTCTCTCTCTCTCTCTCTCGCTGTGTGTCTCTCTCTCTCTCTCTCTCGCTGTGTCTCTGTCTGTGTCTCTGTCTGTTTCTCTGTGTTTGGGCATGATGTGACTTTTACAGTTTGAAGTTTGATCCTTGTTTTCAACAACACTCTGTCCTCCTGCTCACCCCTCCATTTGAAACCTTCTACAAGCTCACTTCAGAATATCAGCATTCCCTCCATACAAAACTCTGTTAATGTGCCCACTTTGTGGCTGGAGCTGAAGAAAAGCGCTCTCACTTCTCACTAACATGAACAGATTGATGTGATAAGATGAGAGCTTATAGATTTCTCAGTGGAACTGCTGATTTTCTCAAGTCATGACTCAATCCCCATTACTAATCATGGATGACTACTGTTGTTTTTACTAGTCAAATCCCCAAATCAAATCCTCACCCAATCCATGGATCTTCTTCAACATAATGTTAATCGTTAGTTACTGAGTAACAATGTGATTGTTGTGGATAGTCAGATTAATATAATGGTTCGATTAAAACGTTTATGCTTTGCAAGAAGAGAAATGTCACATAATCCTGTTTACATGGACACATCTGAAATCCATCTACCTGATGTCACTCTGATCAATGCAGAAATTCCCCTATCAAAATAAACATTCTACCCCAGTGACCATTCTGAGGACATATAAATTTGACTGTGTAAACTACTTCAAAGACACATACATTCAGTTGTTCCGAACTCACTTCACTCTCGCTAAAGAGGGAGGCTCACTCGCTTGCTGCTAGCACATGCAGATCAAATACACTGCTAGAACGCCGATTTAAGGTGTTTAAATGTCCTAATAGTTTGAAAGATTGCTCAGAAAACCAGGTGTTTTAATCGGCATATATTTCATTTGATTTTGACTGTTCGCTGATTTAAGATAAGCAGAGTAGTGTTTACATGACTATTGCATAATCTGCCTGCTGCCATAATCAGTTTAATATCAAATTATTACTGTGCATGTAAACATACTCAGTTACTGCAGTCACCAACAGAGGCCTCAATCCAGTTCTGATCTTGGATAAACCTGTTAATGGTGGTCTCCCTCCTGACTTCCCAGCTCTGCCTGAGGAATGGCTATGAAGGTTTGTGCTGAGCAAGTTTGCGTTTGAAATGTCATGCACCTGAGTGGAGTGGATGGGCTTGTCTCAACTTGCTTCCTTTCCTAATCTCCTTTCCTTCACTGGCATTGGTAAGTGAATCGACTGGATAGGTTTTCACCATGCTGCTTTTACCCTGTCTTTTCCTCCCAGATCAGTGGTCATGGAGGAAAGGAGGCTAGTTAAGACTATTGAGACATAGCCGATGGCTGTAGTGTGACCAGAATCACCATGTACACTCAGGGCTGTGGTTTTATGTGTCTCCTCTCTGTGCTCTCAGGCCCCTGGCAGACAGTGAGAAGAAGCTGCCAGTTAGGACACACCGTCCCGATGAGGTCCTCAAGAGCCCCATAGAGGACGTGGAGGGGTTGGAGGTCACTTCAGAGCCCAAGAAGAAGAGCGGGAAGGAAAAGAAGGACAAGGAGAGGAAGGTGAGGCCCTATTCTTTATGTCCTTGGAATATTTTTCATATCTTTGACGTTTCTGTTTTTTGTGACCTTATTGTCTTAAGGAGTGTTTTTTTGTCATTGTAGAAGGGTAAAGAGAAGAAGAAGAAACACAAACAAGAGGAAGGGGAGGATCTTATGGAGGCTGGTTCAGAGGAGCCTGTCCAATCAAAAGTGACCAATGATGTGGCAGCCCAGCCTCCTGCCTCCACACCAGAGGTATGACATCACAAAGGGAGGGACTACCTTTTTTACAGGGACAAGATTTGCACTGTCATTCTGTGTAGGATATTGAAGAATTAAGGCTGACACTAAATAATTTAACTAAACTAAGAATTTGATTTAATTAAATGTATATAAAATAATCTGTCAAGCAAACACATTTCTTTGGTCATTTTCATTTATCAATCATTGTCATTGCTTCTTTCAAGCCCCCTCACCATCCTATCAGCAATAAAGATTAAATCAAGTATCAATCAGTATTTAAGATTGCAGTATGTCTAGTCGCTATCTTGAAATACTTGATTTATTCATGAAAATAACAGTGTAATCTCTGTATCCATTTTCATGAAGAGGTAGTGCTAAAATGTTAACCTCTCTATCCCCCCTCGCTCTTGCTCCCTCTCCCTCCCTCACTGTTGTAGGCTTCGGATCTGGATTTCTGGCTCTCAAATGCTCCAGTGCCCTCTGACCCTCAGGTTGAGTTCCCCTCTCTCTCTTAGTCACTCCTTGTCCTTGTTGTCATTTATTTGTGTTCTAACAGTACCTCTTCATCCATCCTCTGCTCTTGTCTGATCCTCTTCGCCATGTGTGGTTCTTTCCTTCCTTCCATCCACTTTTCTCTTTCACCCTTGCATTACTGCCTCTCTTTCTGAGGTCACGTAACCCTACTCATTCTGGGGTTGTCGTGTTTCTTAGTGTTGGTTCTCTCTGTTTTGGTTTTGCTCGATGTGTCTGTTTCTCGTCAGTGGTGGGGTCACAGTTGTTGTCAAGTGCAGGGGCCTCAGTGTCTGGAATCATGCTGACGGTTCTTGTTGTTCCTATCAAACCAATGCAACAGTAGCACAGCTCTTCATGTGTAGTAGGACTACATATAGACAGTGTTTTTTACTACATACTGAGTGCGTGTGACTGTGCGTGTGACTACATACCCTGTGCTTCTGACTGTGCGTGTGTAACTGCAGAGCAGCTGTTAGACCAGGTGGAAGACTAATGACAACAGTACAGTATTCAGTTTAAAGCCAGACTAGTTCATAAAGTTTAGCTCTGTGACCCCACACTCTCTGTCCTCTGTTCTGAACTACTGTATGGGACTGTTTCAAGCAGAATCTGATCATTAGATATACATTGTTCAGGGGCTCTGCGTGTTGATTTTGTGTTTACACCACACCAACTGTCTGCCCTCAGAAAATAAGCTACGTCTAGCAGTCACCCAAATGTGACTTCACAGTTCACACATCCTGTCAGAACATGTTTCTGTATTTCTGTTTTTTGAGTCGATTATTGTTCCATTTAAGTACAGTGAAGGGATGCTATCGACAATGGGTCCGTTGGAACAATGTCGGGATTTGACAACTTCAAAACAACAAACAAATTACGACTAACCCAAACTACTACTACCTGTACTTGTATATGATCAATAAATGACAGCGTGTTGTATGTCAATAATCCTCCTAAATGTGTCCATACTCATTTTGAGGGCTGTGTGTGTGGTGACAGGAGGCCGCAGCAGTAACAGACGATCCCCCTGCCTCCACTCCTGACGCTGGGTCTGGTGTGGCTGCCGTGGTCCCAGACTCTGAGCCTGAAGAGACTGTGAGTCACTCCACTTTACTGATGATGTCAGAATCACAAGACAGAAATCTCAGCTGTTACTAATTTTTGTTTTATATTTTTATAAACCTTACAAAACATACACATACAAACGACAGCATCATTCATTACTAAGTATTCTACATTAAAGACTAGCGCAACAGGATACTGTATTTTGACAGATCATGTCTGAGCACAGAAACTCTCCCTCCCTCTTTCTGAATAGACTGCCCTTTACACCATCCCCTGCTTGTTTCCCTCTCAGAAATCCTCCAAGCACAAGAAGAAGAAGCAGAAAAGGGAGAAGGACAAGAAAAAGAAGCACCATCATCATCACCATAGCGATGGAGCCAGAGAGGAGTCTGTGCATAACGGCACGGTGGAGGACGAGGAGCCTCTGCCAGTCAGTAAACAATCACCTTTTAGGCTGTCCACTCAGTCCAATCCCTGTCCACTGGACGTTCCAGTCATAAATCAAATCAAATTAAACTTTATCTGTCACATGCACCGAATACAACGAGTGTAGACCTTACTGTGTAATGCTTACTTACAAGTCCTTAACCAACAGTGCCGTTCAAGAAGAGTAAAGAAAATATTTACCAAATAAACTTAAGTAAAAAAGTAACACAATAACGAGGCTATATACATGGGGTACCGAGTCGTTGTGCGGGGGGTACAGGTTAGTTGTGCCCCCACAATACTGTCCATATAAAACTTCCCTACCTTCACCCATTGATTTGACACAAGTATGTCAAGTATGCAGTGTGTATACACTCCCTATCTCAAATAGCATATATACATTATCCAGACCTGGGTGTAGTTCCCTTGTTTGCATATTGAGTGAGAACTGACCAGGCTCTTCTCTCTTTACAGCCCATGTCCAATTACGCCCTGCTGGCTGAGAACTCCTACATCAAGATGGTGAGTGGGATGGAGCGAGACGCTTGTGTATCTTCTATAGCCACTCATATTGGAGCTGGGAGGAGTCGTACCATTGAGAGAGAGATATATATATTCAGACCCCTTCCCTTTTTCCACATTTTGTTACGTTACAGCCGTATTCTAAAATGGATTTAAAAAATCTATCTACACACAATACCCCATCATGACAAAGCAAAAACAGGTTTTTATATTTGCACATTTTTGCACATTTTATTAAAATTAAAAACAGAAATACCTTATTCAGTCCCTTTGCTATGAGACTCAAAATTGAGCTCAGGTGCATCCTGTTTCTATTGATCATACTTGAGATGTTTCTACAACTTGATTGGAGTCCACCTGTGGTAAATTCAATTGACTGGACATGATTTGGAAAGGCACACACCTGTCTATGAAAATGTCCCACAGTTGACAGTGCATGTCAGAGCAAAAACCAAGCCATGAGGTCGAAGGAATTGTCCGTATAGCTCTGAGACAGGATTGTGTCGAGGCACAGATCCGGGGAAGGGTACCAAAAAATGTCTGCAGCATTGAAGATCCCCAAGAACACAGTGGCCTCCATCATTCTTAAATGGAAGAAGTTTGGAACCACAAAGACTCTTCCTACAGCTGGTTGCCCGGCAAAACTGGGCAATCAGGGAAGAAGGGCTTTGGTCAGAGAGGTGACCAAGAACCTGATGGTCACTCTGACAGAGCTGTGTGTAGATTGATTTTAGAATAAGGCTGTAACGTAAAAATGTGGGAAAAGTCAAGGGGTCTGAATACTTTCTGAATGCACTGTATATACTATAAGTGGACCCCTCCTTATGCTCCCTATTTTTCTCTCTTTCAAGATGAAGCAGGATGCTGATGAGGTATTGGCTGAAGTTCTATGAACTGCAGGCTATGGGTTTTACAGGAGAATATTCTAGATGTTCTGTGTGGTTGTGCTTTTTCTCAGACTGTGCCCCCTGGCTTAATCACCCGGTGATAACCAAGCTGTTATGCAGAGACGTCTATATTGGAAAATGTAACCCTGTTACACCATAAGCCAGGGGCATCCTCTTTGAGTGTGTGACGTTACGATTCTACTGTCCTATCAGTGCTGTTTCCAGGTTGCTTCATAAAAATCACATGGGATTCATGTTGGGATTGGAATGGTTGAATCGATTTGCTGGTTTGCATGCAAGTCAATTTGCTGGGCTCCTTGTGTGAACACTGCTGGCTACGGAGTGGGTTGACCTCCGCTTCATCCCTCTCTCTTTCCCTCTTTAGGTGTGTGACATCCAGGGGAACCTGCATGACGGTAGCCAGGTGGTGGTCTCTGTCATCTTTGAAAATAAGTGTGACAGTTTCATCAAGTCCATGGAGTTCAATGTGATGGACTCTCTCAACTCCAAGCTGCAGCGGCCTGAGCGAGCCGGCCCACATGACAGCCTCACCGTGCCCTTCCATCTGCCCCCCGGTGAGGAAGCAGGAGAGACTGGGAGGAGGAAAAAGCTATGGAAACTTGTTGAAATAAGAGCTAAATTCCCATCCAAATATTCCCATTCCCAGTTTACATCCAAACAAATCCATTTTTTCTCTCTTGTTCCTCAGGGATCTCTAACGAGGCACGGTTCATCTTCTCAGTGCAGAGCATTGTGATGCCTCAGAAACTGAAGGGAACCCTCACCTTCATAGTCAAGGTGAGTAAGTCTTGCTCTCCACAAAGGCCTCACATTCCCCCACCATCCTTCTTTGACTCTGGGTACAGTCTATTTCACTGCTCGAGGTTCTACTGACCTTTTTCCTCACTTGTAAAAGTGTATTGTTAACCTTCTGCTGTTATAATGTTCTCACACAGACTGAGGATTTCTCCACTCACGAGAAACTAGACTTTAAACTGCACTTTACCTGCACCTCATACCTGATCACCACTCCCTGCTACAGGTCAGTGCAGCTAGCTGTCCCCAAAGAACCTCATTCTGCTGTTTTAATAATAATGAACGTTACCTAACTGTAGATTTGGAGCTATTGGCTTAGTGTGCTGTGCCCTGATCTGAACTTAAGATTAAACTGCTTGTGAGCTAGTATGTGATGCGTAGTGAATGTGATTGTTGTTGTTTACAGTGACGCGTATGCTAAGCTGTTGGAGTCAGGGGACCTCAAGGGAAGCTCTCTGAAGCTGGAGGGAATCAACCAGCCTTTCCACCATCTACTGGCTAGGATCTGCTTCCACCACCACTTCTCTGGTGGGTACACTGGGACTGGGGAATACAGGGGGAGAGGGTAGGGCATTGGGAGGTATTAGGTGGAGAGTGGACATATTTATTGAGGTGATTTGTAGTTCACTGTGTCGTCTTGCAGAAATCTCCCTCTTTGAATGAACATTAACATGATGTGGTAAATAAAGACCTTTTTAGATTTTGAGTTGTTTAATGAGCTTACGGTTGTGTTCCTGTCTCAACCAGTGGTGGAGAGGATTGATTCCTGTGCCTCCATGTACAGCAGGTCAATCCAGGGTCACCATGTGTGTCTGCTGGTCAAAACTGTAAGTAGCTCCCTTCCTCCTTGTCAGTCAGGGGGCCAGACATCCAAATATTGGTCTCCATTTTACTCAAATGAGATCTTCTCCTCAGACATCCTTGTAACGTTTGCCCTCTCTGTCTGTCTGTGTCCCTGTCCGTCTCAGGCTGATCAGACCGTGTCTATCGATGCTAAATGTGACGAGCCGGGGCTGCTTAGGAATGTGCTGGATGAGATCAAGCTGACCTTCTCTCAATGCTGATTGTGTCTGACAGCCCCTTGGTGCCCCCCTACCCCCTGCTCAACCCCTCCCTCACTGAAACACATGTAATCATGTTACAAACACTGCGGCTGGCACTCCCAGGTTCACCCTATTAATTAGTCCTCAGAATCACACATTTCCTTGACGCCCCTCTTGCACTCAGAACTGCTATTTCTCCTTCACTGATTTGCTCTATACAAACCCTCTCTGTGCGCTTTTAGTTTCAAACTGGTTTTCCCTGCTCCCCCCTCCACTCTCTCTCTCTCATCGTCATTACAGTCTGTGACGGTCATGTAATGTAATCTGACAACTGGTTGAATTGTGTTTTCACTGTCTTGATTTGTTTTTGTTTGTTGCTGTTTTTGTTTTCTGACGTCCGTCTCCGCCTTTCCCCCTGTTGCATTAAACATCAGCGTGTTACTGCTACTCTCCTCTATAGTCCTGTAGAATGTGTGACTTCTTCTGACTGGCCCAAGTTGGAAATGTCATGTCAACTTTAAACTGCTCTGAGCTGACCTCTGAGCTGAAATCCTACCTGACCTGATCTCATGTCTGAAGGAGACTGACCTACCCTCTGGTGTCACTGCTCCATGCTTCAACTATGCTCAGCTTCAGTTTGACCTGTGTCACAGGAACATATCAATCCCTATAAGAATTTTAAATGCCTGAGCTGGAAAGTTACACTAAGAGTTTATTGGGAAAAGAGAATGCAGGCGGTTACACTTTGACCAGGTCAGAACTTAGACACGCTGGCACTCCTCGAAAAAGTATGTTTCTGCAACCTTTTCCAAAAGTGAACATTGTCCGGTTTCCTTACTGTCTCTTATTATAGACATGGGTAGAAGGGCGTCTTTTTACAATTGTATGATTTATCGCTTTGATTATGCTGTAATCGTGGAAGGGTATTGTACTGCTCATCTGCCACTCTCTCTTGCCTCAGACATGTCTACAGTATCTGAAATGAGTGACAAATATAGAACTTGTGGAAAATGAAGGCCTGCTATCACATATTGCAGCTAGCGCCTCTCACGTGGCTTTGCTATAATAGCAGGCTCTCCATACTTAACTGTTAAAGTTATACTATGTGTTGATAGGCTTAGTTTGAAATCACCTATGGGGATGGAAGGCTATTCTAGTCATAATTCATTCTGGGAGATCAATGGTACTTAGTTGATACATTTTATTTTGAATCAGTATTAACCAATGTGGCTTCTTGTTTACTGTATCTTTCTTGAGAAAGCCAACAAGTTGTCAGTCAAGACGTTTGTCTTTCATATCATCCAAACCTCTTGCGTCTGTGCCACTAACTCTTGCACTATACAATACATCCTACATGTCACTGATACAGTCATAAACCGTTACTTCAGTGTTCTCTTCTCTCAGAACTACCCTGCTGCCACATGTGCATTGGCATAATGATGAACATAAATGGTCATCATTTAAATGGCTTCTTCCTTTCATGACTTGCTCAGAGGTACTTAATGTCTAGTTACACTCAGCGCGTCTCACTGCCTGGTCCAGCACGATCTAGTAGCAACTTTAAACTGATCTCATCATGTTTTGTTTGTATTCCAACTTACCCGCATTCCTTTCTTACAAGCGTAGATGAGCCATTCCATGAGTTTCTTCTGCACCGTGTTAGTGTGAGTACAAAGTGAAGAACATACAGGGATGTTATCCACAAAACCATATCCTTCCTGGAAAAGTGCTTTGATTTAAGTTATAGAATGGCAATGAAAAAATCACTTGTAATTATATGTTGTACTAATTAAAAAGTTCTGTGCAGAGTATTTCATAAAAATGTGTATCTTGCATGATTAGGAAATGTATACTTAAAAATATATATATATTTCCCCTATCCAAGGACACTCACACACATACAAAACTCCCTTGTCATTTCTTGGTTGTCTTTTTCTTTTATAGTTTTTTTTTATTTTTAATTATGAAGTGAAAGTTGAATTAATCATGCTACGGTTTTTGATGGTGTTGTATTTTTTTAATCTATTATAAGTTCATACAATTCAAATGATATCTTTGAATATTTTGAATGATTTAACATCAGGGGAAGGAGGTTCTATTTGGTGTCATGGCGCTGAGAGGAGTAGAGAAGAAAAGGTCTTGTGATACAGTTCAGAGAAGCTACCCACTGTCTTAATACTTTTTTTCTGGTCAATTATAGTGATTATCTTACGGAGTTTGGCTTATGACATTAAAATATATTCTCATTTCTCCTTGTTTGAAGGTCTGGTCCAACTCCTTCATTGTCTATTCTCCAGCTATATGATGTAATATGTTTTAAGAGGGGACTACATGAGCAAGACAAAATTAGTCATATACTATCAACATTCACTTTTAGAACAGAGAAGTCTACCCAAATTGAAATAAAGGCTGAGCTGCTGTAGTCTGTGTTAAGGTGAACCAATAATTATTTCAGGCTTTTTATTCACATCTTATCACATATATATGGTGTCTGCGTATCAAACATGCTGTATATTCAAAGGATATGCAAATACTACCTTATCAAGGATATTTAGTTGGACACCATCTCACTTCAGCATGCACTAGAGTGGCCTTTCCCAAAAACCTGCCTTCCCCAATAACTAATACAGTACTCTGTGTGAAACTGCATATTCTTTCTATGTGTGCAAGTGCCTTTAAATTATAAATGTCAATATAGCCTAAGTGATTTGGAGGCTGTGTGTAGGTACTGTCTAACTTAAATTCCCATATGGAAAGAAATGTAGTTGCAACCACAAAACACTCCCAACATATTTTTTTTGACGAGATTAAAAATATTAAGGTTTCGGGCTTCATGATCCTGAAGAATTCAATTGCAGACCGAAACAATATTTTAACCTTGCTTAAGCTATTAATGCCGAATAAGTGTTGTGCCTTTTCAATAACACCAACTCCCAGAAAGCTTTGCGAGCACTTCACTACTCATGGCATCAAGCTTTGTGGGACCAGCTTGAGCGACTTTAGTGGCGACACCGTGAAGTAGCTACTGTTGTATAATTGAGGAGGGGAGATCCCTACTCAGACAGCCGTTAATTTGTTTGTTTTCTAGTTTGCTCTGACCATTAAAATTTACTTCGAGCAATTTTGTCTTACGGTAAATGAGGATCAACAACAGGGAGTAACTACTGTAGCAAGCTAGCTTTGGGTTTGGTTGGTTGTCAGCGAGAGGTTTACGCGTTGGTTTGTTCGATCACAGTGGAAGAGAACCGAACACGAACGTAATAACAGACGACATTTTTGTAGATGTGAGGAACGTGTGAACAATCAAAAGGTTTCTCAGGGGTTGGTTAACTACCTTTGTTCTCTAAAAAGGTCTAGATAGGTTTTTGTTTATACAGATCGTCGTGGACTATGGCTCATGGACATCATGTAGCCAGTTCCCAAAAAGCACTCATGTTAGAGATGAAAAGTCTTCAAGATGAGCCAGTTGAAGGGTTCAGGATAACTTTAGTGGACGAGTCGGACTTGTACAACTGGGAAGTTGCAATATTTGGACCCCCAAATACTCACTACGAGGGAGGTTATTTTAAGGTGAGTATGGAATTGCTGAATATTTAAGATGGCCATCAAATCACTCAAATAGTTATCGCAGTTGTTTTGTCCAACCTTGGTTAACCAAAATAAATTGTGCCTGGTCAGTGTTCTCTTGCCCCTGAGTTACAGTAGAACGTCTGTAAATATTATGGCGAGAAGAGTTATATTTTGTCACTTTTGGTTGTGACGTAGCTAACGATTGACAACCAACCTGGCTTAGTTTGAGATGGCCAGCTCGAGCAACATGTGACGATCCACAAAACATGTTAACGTTTTCTTGGAAAACTTTGGAGGAAACAGACATTGTCAACTTATCACTGTATTCAGCAGGGCCGGACTACCGCATTTGGGGCCCCGACACCCATCTCCAGTGCCCCCGCCAACACATTTTGCCATGGGGCAGAGAGTAACGTTATGGATATACATCTGCTGATAATGATAATGATAAAGATCAAATCGGACTTATTTATATTGTATTTTCTTATATAGTACAATAGTAATGGTGTCTATGTGTTGGCACTAACTGGCTCGTTGGCCAAGGCCTATGGGGTAATTCATGTTTTTTTGGATACGCTGAGATAATCATATTTTGTTTATTATGAAGCATTTATGTATCCAAACAAGCACGTAAAGTCTTCCTAGTTCATAAAGGTCTGGTTAACTGACTGATATTACCCCATAGAATAAAACGTATAAGATCTCGTGAGCCTTTGTTAACCTCAGACCTTATTTTATGTATTTATCCCAAAACCCCATTCTTTCCCCCTTCATTTCCCCCATTGGAATGGCTGAACTAACCAGAGGTAATTTATTTCAGTTTTTTAGAACTAAAGCTGCCGATCTCTATAAGCCATCAAACAGTTCCTTCGTTTTCATAGTTAAGCAATAGCAGCTGGTAGCATTGTCCATCCTGTTTGAAATAAACTAAGTTGGGCTGGGTGACATGGCCAATATATATCACAGTATTTAAAATAAAATGGACCGTTTTTAAATTTGCTTTATGAGTAGTGCATGACCATACGATGGCAACATACATTCTAAGTGATTTAAATAGGTCTTTCTCCATTCTGATTGTTTTAATAATTTTCTGCATTTTCATACATTTCTGCATTTCCTACACTGATTTGAGAGCATTTCCACACTGCCACATAGGACTGCACGATATGGGCAAACAATCTAGGCCTTATTTTTATCCAAATGTTGCAATTACGATTAGACTAGTGATTTAGAGCAAAACACTTGAGTGAACTGTTGGAATCATGGCAATATAATGATTATTTTAATTGATGTAGTTAGAATATAATAGAGGGCGCTTTGAATAGTGTTTGACATGACAACAAATGAAAATTCCAGGGAGGAGTTATTGTGAAAGGGTAGGAACCAACGTGTTAAGTGTTTCCTAGGGGACCCTATAATCTTTGGCTACATTTAATGTTTTCTTTTAGCTACTTCATGTAGCTTTATTATTCTTGCTTTGTGAATTCCTCATCGTTTTAGAAGAAACTGTGGCACAAACAACATGCTGATTTAGGTCTCCACCATCACTAGTATTAGGCTGTATAGCTAATACTTATATGTCTGACTCAGTACATTTATTATCTAGCTAGTGATTAGCATTAGCGGCTAATAAGATTTAGGCCCAACTTAAGAAAAATACAAACTAGCTTTTTGCATATTTTAGAAACAAACTAATCGTGGAGTTATATTAAGAAGCAAAGTGAACATCATTGTTATCAACATTGTTAAATGTGCTGCATTGACCATGCAGACTGAACGCAAGTGTCTTGTGGTCGAGGAACAACAAATGCGCTTCTTGAGTGACGGGGCGGGGCTAGGTCTATGTGGAAAGCGGCATGGAGAGATGACTCAAGTAGCGAAGTAAACTATAAAAGTCAACGTTACACACAGAGTATCACATTTAACGAAACAAAAATTTAAATACCGTTAAAGAAGGTAAAGTAAAAACCCAAACCGGTTCATGCATCAATACCGGTATATCGTCAAATACAGTATATCGCCCAGCTGTCACTCTAAGCAACTAGAATTATAGCCTAGTCTCAATACCTACATATATTTTCTTATTGATATTTATTGATATTTGGATTGTAAACACTCGAACGATGGCGTGTTTGTTTCTTGTAGACTGAAAATGTGGATTGTTCTCTCACTTAGCATCCAACCTGCAGAGTTTGTTTCTAGTTGCCTTTGCTGAGAGGGACACACAAACTAATCTGTATGTCGATAGTACCCCTAACTCTATGGACTTCCTCTCATCACCATATTTGAACGTTCTAAACAGAGGCTTCAGATTTATACATCCTGTGCGACATCTGGCCCCTTCTATCTGGGGTTGTATCTAACAAGGGTTGTTTACCATTTAGTCTAAAATTTATATCTGGTTGTAGCTACTGTATTATAGTACTAACCAGTGCGGCAGATTTAAGTTCAAAAGTAAAAAAATAACCACAAGTATGAATAACTTACCCAAATTGTCCATACAAACATAATTAAATTGCTCTATTGGAAAACAGGTCTAAAGACAGATACAGACTGTGAGAAACATTTTCTTTCTCTGTTATCTTGTAATCCCTACCCTTATGAAAAAAGATTGCAGTCAGAGTGCAGTATAACTGCATGAATTTTTGCAGTGTAACTGCAGTTAAAGTGCAACTGCAGTTAAAAGCGCAGTATAACCACGGACAGATGTCGCACAGGATGTATAAATCTGAAGCCTCTGTTTAGAACGTTCAAATATGGTGAATTAGGGTTATGTGCCTTACTCAAAGGCAGATAGGGGATTCAAACTAGCGACCTTTCGGTTACTGTCCAGTGGAAGTAAGTGGGATAATAATAATTATTTGTCTGATTTCACACATGTACACGTGTGTAAATTGGAAATAATTTTTTTTGCATATCCCTCAGAGAGTTGGGTCACTGCCAGGGTCTGCCATTTCAAACAGTGACTGTGACGCAATTAGGGTTATGTGCCTTACTCAAAGGCAGATAGGGGATTCGAACTAGCGACCTTTCGGTTACTGACCCAATTCTCTAACCGATAGGCTACCTGCCAGCCACATAAGAGAGAAGATGGAGCTAGATACAACTTTTCTGACATTCTGCAAATTTTCTCATTGATGAAACATTAGATCTCAATGCAAGTTTATTTTCCCTAAACCAGAATCTGTTACGAACGCTGTGCAATAACTTTTGTAGACTTTGCCAAAGTTTCAAAAAATTGTGTTGTTTAGGATTGCAAGGGTCGATTGAGTTATTGCACACACGCAATTCACAGAGAAGACGTTCCCTAACATTTATATGCAAATGCTTGCTAAAACATGCCAATAGGATCTCGCTAGCTCGTGCTCTGCCCACCTCGTTGCTTGTTCTGCCCACTATACTAAATTTACTCCCATTGGAAATGACGCAGATGAGATATCTTAGGTTAGTTACCAGTATATTTGGTATAACTGCAGTTCAAGTGCAGTACACTGCAGTTATGCTGCAATAACTGTGTCAGCAATACCACAGTTGACTGCAGTCACTAACTTACTGCAGTTTAAGTATTTTTTTGTGTGTAAGGGTATTGTTTAGCCTGCCAAAGACTGTGTAAAAGAAGGCTCATGTCCTCTGTTTTGCCCGGCAACAGGGGGTGGTATAGCTTACAGAGGGAAGTGCAGTAGGTTAGACCTCTTCATTACTTGCCTAGCTCAGAAAGTACACTGAAGAAAAATATAAAAGCAACATGCATCATTTCTACGATTTGACTAAATTACAGTTCATATAAGGAAATCAGTCTATTAAATACATTCATTAGGCTCTAATCTATTAATTTCACATGACTGGTAGTACAGATCTGCACCCGTTGGTCACAGATATAAAATAAAATAAAAAGTAGGGGTGTTGATCAGAACTAGTCAGTATCTGGTGTGACCCATTTGCCTCATGTAGCATGACACATGACACATCTCCTTCAAATCAAAGGTTATTTGTCAAATGCAACAGGTGTATATATATATACAGTGCCTTGCGAAAGTTTTCGGCCCCCTTGAACTTTGCGACCTTTTGCCACATTTCAGGCTTCAAACATAAAGATATAAAACTGTATTTTTTTGTGAAGAATCAACAACAAGTGGGACACAATCATGAAGTGGAACGACATTTATTGGATATTTCAAACTTTTTTAACAAATCAAAAACTGAAAAATTGGGCGTGCAAAATCAGTTTTATATCTTTATGTTTGAAGCCTGAAATGTGGCAAAAGGTCGCAAAGTTCAAGGGGGCCGAATACTTCCGCAAGGCACTGTATTTACAACTTTACCGTGAAATGTTTACTTACAAGCCCTTAACCAACAATGCAGTTCAAGAAATAGAGTTAAGAAAATATTGACTAAATAAACTAAATGTACAAATGTATATATAAATGACATAACTATAAGGAGGCCATATACATATATCGCATGGAGTTGGTCAGGCTGTTGAGTGTGACTGTTGTCCCACTCCACTTCAATGGCTGTGCGAAGTTGCTGGATATTGGTGGGAACTGGAACACGCTGTTGTACACGTCGATCCACAGCATTCCAAACATGCTCAATGGATGACATGTCTGTTGAGTATGCAGGCCATGAAAGAACTGGGACATTTTTCAGCTTCCAGGAATTGTGTACAGATCCTTGCGACGTGGGGCCGTTCATTATCATGCTGAAACATGAGGTGATGGCAGCGGATGAATGTCACGACAATCAACCTCAGGATCTCGTCACGTTATCTCTGTGCAGTCAAATTGCCATAGATAAAATGCAATTGTATTCGTTGTCCGTAGCTTATGCAAGCCCATACCATTACCTCACCACGGGGCAGTCTGGTGACAATGTTGACATCACCAAACCGAATTCCCACACAACTCCATACACGCAGTCTGCCATCTACCCTGTACTGTTAAAACCGGGATTCATCTGTGAAGAGCACATTTGCCCACTAAAGTCTGTTACGACGCTGAACTGCAGTCAAGTCAAGACCCTGGTAAGGACGATGAGCACGCAGATGAGCTTCACTGAGACGGTTTCTGACAATTTGTGCAGAAATTCTTTGGTTGTGCAAACCCACAGTTTCATCAGACTTTGGATGACTGGTCTCAGACGATCCCGCAGGTGAAGATGTATGTGGAGGTCCTGGGCTAGTGTGGTTTGTGGTTGTGAGGCTGCTTGGACGTATTGCCAAATTCTCAAATGACGTCGGAGGCGGCTTATGGTAGAGAAATTAACATTCAATTATCTGGCAACAACTCTGGTGGACATGCCTGCAGTCAGCATGCCAATTGCATGCTCCCTCAACTTGACATCTGCAGCATTGTGTTTTGTGACAAAACTGCACATTTTAGAGTGGCATTTCATTGTCCCCAGCACAAAGTGTACATGTGATCATGCTTTTTAATCAGCTTCTTGATATGGTGGATTAGGTGGATTAATTATCTTGGCAAATGAGAAATGCTCACTGTCAGGGATGTAAACACATTTGTGCACAACATTTGAGAAATAAGCTTTTTGTGCATATGGCAAACTTCTGGCGCCTTTTATTTCAGCTCGGGAAACATGGGACCAACACTTTACATGTTGCATTTATATTTTTGTTCTGTTTATTTTAGCCTATATTTGCATAACTGTTGAAGATGGTGAGCATTTTCCTTCCCGATATAGGGCAAGAGCTCTCGTTACAACGATAAACAGGCATCAAAGTAGGCAGTGGTGTAAAGTACTTAAGTAAAAAATACTTTAAAGTACTACTTAAGTAGATTTCTGAGGTATACTATTTTTGTTTTTGTCAACTTTTACTTTTATTTCACTCCATACATTTTCCCTGACACCCAAAAGTATTTGTTACATTTTGAATGCTTAGCAGGACAGGAAACTTGTCAAATTCCTGCACTTATCAAGAGAACAGCCCTGGTCGTCATCCCTATTGCTTCTGATCTGGCGGACTCACTAAACACAAAGGCTTCATATGGAGCGTGCCCCTGGTTCTCCGTAAATAACGAAAAAAATAATGAAATAAATAAACAAAAACAAGAAAATCGCTTAATATAAGGAATTTGAAATTACTTTTACATTTGATACTTGAGTACATTTTAGCAATTACATTTACTTTTGATACTTAAGTATATTTAAAACCAAATACTTTTAGACTTTTACTCAAGTATTTTACTGGTTGACTTTTACTTTAGTCATTTTCTATTAAGCTGTCTTTACTTTTACTCAAGTATGAGAATTGGGTACTTTTTCAACCACTGGAAGTAGGTCGGGCAAAGTGCTTTTTTTCATGTATTTTTTTTAAACTACAGTAGTAGGCCTATGTTGTAAATGTGAACTCTTTCTGAATGAAGGTTTGTGAATAAAGATAACCTAGACTATTGACGGGGTCTCCTAGGTACGCCACTATTGTTCAGTTAGGGTTGTTCGCACCTGATTGCATCAGTCAGAGGTAGTGTTTCCAAATGACAAATGTGTGATACATTCTGCTGATCTATTTCAGCTCAGCTAAAGATCCCAGTTATTCAGAGACCTGTTTAGGTTTCCAGTCTTTTCTGAGCGGCGCAGTAGGTTAACCCGGCACTGTGTTAGCTAGGAACATTTGCATTGTGGGTGCTATGTACAAGCATTGTTGGCCCAGGAATGCACAGCTTGGCTGTGAAATGCACAGCAGGCCTGTGACTCATTGTTCCTTCTAACAAACATCTCCAACAAACCAGTTTCCCTGTTCTAAGACCCTCCCTATCTACACAGGTTAGACAAACCCTCTGTTACGTGCTGCTTTTACTTATTTATTGAAAAGAGTCAGTCAAACAATGACGTATGCCTATTCAATACCAGAGCAAAACGTTTACATCAGGGTGTAACTCGTCTGAATGTGTCACCAGACCAAACAAAATATTGATGGTACGCTATATATACAAAAGTATGTGGACATCCCTTCAAATTAGTGGATTCGTCTATTTCAGCCACACCCGTTGCTGACAGGTGTATAAAATCGAGCACACCGCCATGCAATCTCCATAGACAAACATTGACGTAGAATGACCTTACAGAAGAGCTCAATCACTGTCAATGTGGCACCGTCATAGGATGCCACCGTTCCAACAAGGCAGTTCATAAAATTTATTCCGTGTTAGAGCTGCCCCGGTTAACTGTATAAGTGCTGTTATTATGAAGTGGAAACATCTAGGGGCAACAACAGCTCAGCTGTGAAGTGGTAGGCCACACAAGCTCACAGAACAGGACCGCAGAGTGCTGTAGGGTGTACAAATCATCTGTTCTAGGTTGCAACACTCACTACCAAGTTCCGAACTGCCTCTGGAAGCAACGTCAGCACAATAACTGTTTGTCAGGAGCTTCATAAAGTGGGTTTCCATGGCGGAGCAGCCGCACACAATCTTAAGATCACCATGCGTAATGCCAAGCGTCGGTTGGAGTAAGGTAAAGCTCACCGCCATTGGACTTTCTCTTTCTTCACCATCTGGCAATCTGACAGACAAATCTGGGTTTGGCGGATGCCAGGAGAAACCTACCTACCCAAATGCATAGTGCCATCTCTAAAGTTTGGTGGAGGAGTAATGGTCTGGGGCTGTCTTTCATGGTTTGGGCTAGGGCCCTTAGTTCCAGTGAAGGGAAATCTTAACGCTGCTTCATACAATGATATTGTAGACAATTCTGTGCTTCTAATTTTGGGGCAACAGTTTGGGGAAGGCCCTTTCCTGTTCAGCATGACGATGCCCCTGTGCACAAAGCCAGGTCCATACAGAAATGGTTTGTCAAGATCGGTGTGAAAGAACTTGACTGCCTGCAAAGAGCCCTGACCTCAACTCCATTGAACACCTTTGGGAAGAATTGGAACGCCAACTGCAAGCCAGGCCTAATCGTCCAACATCAGTGCCCGACCTCACTAATGCTCTAGTGGCTGAAGGAAGCAAGTCCCTGCAGCAATATTCCAACGTCTAGTGGAAAGCCTTCCCAAAAAAGTGGAAGCTGTTATAGCAGCAAAGGGGGGACCAACTCCATATTAATGCCCATGATTTGTTCGAGATGTTTGACGAGCAGGTGTCCACATACTTCTGGTCATATAGCGGAGGTCTGAAAACAACACTAAAATAGAAAGTAAGGAATAAAGTGGAAGTAACCTAAACTGCTTTTCCAAATATTCAATGCACTTGACATTTGTATGGAGGGAACTCATCTCATTCATTGCCAATGTGTAGATATTCAGCCAAGTTCTGCATTCATTTAAATATTTGTCCATTGCCAATACTCTTTGCTGGATCACACACTCACACACAACTACCCTGTTCTCACTAGCTGTGTCCTCAGCAGTGCTAGGGCCTGAGAGGCTGCCTTTCCTGGTCAGCTCGGTCAGCCCAGGGTCTGTATCCTAATGCTGAGTGACACTGGCAGCAACACTGCATCCCCGCCCGGGTTGACCCTGTCCCTGGGACATGGGCCGAGGACCCAAGTCACCTGCCCAGAGAATTGGTTCTGTCAGGGCCAGAGGGCAGAATCACTGCTGCCTGGGCTGGTAGCACTGACTTTCCCTCAAGCTCTTGGCTCAGGGGAGATCTGCTCTGTCCATCAAGACCCAGTCTGTTCCTGCCCTCTCTCATGTTCGCTCTCTTCATCTTGGGGACTGCATTGTCTTCCCATTCCCTTCATTAACACACCAGCAATCCTATTAGCTTAGCTGTCCCTGGCAACCTTCCACTGTGCCAGCCAGCCCTTTACGCTTATCGTCAACAACACATCCACCAAGCAGTTCCCTCAAGCAGAGTAGGCCAAAGACAGCCCTCTTGTTTTTCTTTCGACAACAGAGCCTTCAGCTTTAAGATTTTCATATTGTTTTGCTTGAGTTCAAAGGCTGTCATGACGAGGAATAGCTTTTGCTCCCCTACTTCCTTTAAGTGATGTCATAGAGTTTCTAAACCCAGAGATGCAACATCGCAAGACTTCCAGGAACGCTCTCGAAGCAGACCAGGCCAGAGTTTGTGGTTCGAGGAGGCAGTGAGGGAAGTGAAAAGTTTTAGATGAAGAAAATTAAAAACTTAGATTCGAGCTTATGTCTTAAGTATTTGAACATGTTATTACTCCAACATTGTGAACGTGACGAATGGACACATTTTATTTTTATCCAAAACTACTTTATAGCAAAGGAATGCCTTTGATTTGACGGCCTGCACATGCGCAATTCAGCGCGAGATGACCGTTAGACACGATTACGTGTTTCAGCGCATGAGCTTAGCTAGCCAACGTCACCTACAACCGTGATCAGGGATTTCTATTGGAGTAGCAGTTTCTGATAATCTTCATACTGTACTGTGTTTTGGTGACATACATACTTCCTCAACCACAAGGTCATATTCTATTTCAACTATGAGATTTCTGCCACGAATGGTGTATTTCAAAATGTACATTTTTGCACAACACAATTAAAGACCACTTGGTTATGTCCGTGAACCACAAGCTAGAGAGCACAGTAATTGCCTTCAAAGTAATGTGTGGCTGCTGCATTGACAGTTAGTTGACAGACACTCATTCAACACCTGGCTGTGGCAGTCTCGTGGCCTTAGGCTGGTCAGAGATGGAGGAGGCGGCCTGCGCAGGGCTGGGCTGTCCTGCCTTGGCCGATGGAGTCATGTTTCCCCCTCTGGCTGCCTGGCTCGCACACAGAAATTAGAGCTGGGAGAAGGAGAGAGAGAGAGGCAGTGCCATTCCTGGCCCTGCTCGAGCTGGTGCCCCTTGGGGCCCTGTGAAGAGTGAGCCTGCCATTAGAAAAGGGGGCCCATGCAGAGGTAGTCCTACAGTACTCCTTCCAACAGTCAGCCTAATTATGATCGTGTGCTTACATGTTACAAGCCTGGGGGTGATATCCTACTAAGAGAACAGAGCTCCATTGATAGGCAGCCTGTTTCAGCTTTTGTTTATTTCAGAAATAGGCAAACGTTTGGGCTAGTTTAGCATATCTCCAGATATTCCTTGACTGGATCAGGTTGAATGCAAAGCACTTGCACATCCAATGTTTTCCCTACATGGATACATTGCTCATGTAGCCTACTTCCATGGGAAATAGGCCCACCAGTAATGCTTTGTGTCAGAAAGGTTTAAATAATGATTGGTGTTTTGGTCCACAGCTAATTCAGTCCTCTCATGTCCCAGGGAATCTTATACTAGAGCCATTACAGATGTGTACAGCATTGCTGCATTGTCTTTTTACAGTACTAAGGGTCTGGGTTTTGACAGGCCCTCTCGTCATCGTGTCAAGTTGGTTGGCAGCTTGTAATTAGGCTAATTGCATTTGTGAAGTGGACCGCCGTTCAGTCTTGACAGTAGTTCTAGTGTCGCGTGTACTAGTGACTGTATTTCTCCTCCCCCACACTAAAAGGGTTCTGTTAAATGAGGCAGGACCCTGGTGTGTCTGGGTAGGATAATCTAAAGCACCTCTATCACATTCTAGTCTACAAAGACGTGTAGGGTGCACCACTGTTCTCAAGGGCATGTTTCTCTTTTCATTCACACTCTGTAGAGCAGCCAGGAGAGAGGTAATAAGAGTGAGACAATCTGAGAGCGAGGGAATCTGAGAGCGAGGGACCGCAAGCTTGGGGACTGGTAGAATGGTGTCGGCAGACGGGGAAGGTGGTGCGCTGGGAGAAGAACAGAATGATTAGTTCTGTGAGGGTTTATGCTGCTTTAGCTGGCCTGGTTTACTTTTCCCTGATTCCAGCCTACCTTCACAGGGTGTGTTCTCTCTGACTGGCTTCGCCACACGTGTTTTTAGGTCACCATACAAGAAAGATGGGTCTAGGTAGGTTACAAGGTAGATGCTGAGCCTTGCAGTTCTGCTCTAGATCCTGTTCTTCCTGTGCCAGCCTCTCTTCCTCCTCCTACTGTCTGCCTGGCTGACTGAAGCAGCAACACATCCTCCCAGTTCTGTACCTGTTACTAGGTGATACATAAAAGCAGCTGCCGCTTGTTTCCACAGGGCTCTCAGGAGAGCCTCACTTCAGAGAAACATGGAGCTGAGCAGCTAGGAGAGGAGAGGCTTGGTGAGATGCAGCCAGGGGAGGAGAGGCTTGGTGGGATGCAGCCAGGGGAGGAGAGGCTTGGTGGGGTGCAGCCAGGGGAGGAGAGGCTTGGTGGGGTGCAGCCAGGAGAGGAGAGGCTTGGTGGGGTGCAGCCAGGAGAGGAGAGGCTTGGTGGGGTGCAGCCAGGAGAGGAGAGGCTTGGTGGGGTGCAGCCAGGAGAGGAGAGGCTTGGTGGGGTGCAGCCAGGAGAGGAGAGGCTTGGTGGGGTGCAGCCAGGAGAGGAGAGGCTTGGTGGGGTGCAGCCAGGAGAGGAGAGGCTTGGTGGGGTGCAGCCGGGAGAGGAGAGGCTTGGTGGGGTGCAGCCAGGAGAGGAGAGGCTTGGTGGGGTGCAGCCAGGAGAGGAGAGGCTTGGTGGGGTGCAGCCAGGAGAGGAGAGGCTTGGTGGGGTGCAGCCAGGAGAGGAGAGGCTTGGTGGGGTGCAGCCAGGAGAGGAGAGGCTTGGTGGGGTGCAGCCAGGGGAGGAGAGGCTTGCTGTAGTGTGCAATGAGGAGCTAAGTTCAGGGGCGTGTATGTTGCATGCACTTACTATGTGATTAGAGACAGTCAAGCCTCACGGGCATGGAGGGGATATTTGAGTGCGTTTGTGTAGAGTTCAGAATTTGGTAGGGAAATGGAGCTAATATCCCTATTCTGAACCTCTCTTGTTTGTCTCGTCCTTGGGATGTACTTGATGAAGAAGGCAGGGTGCAGCAGAAAAAATTAGCAAGGCTAGCTTTTTAAGCCCAGTCACACTCCACTGTTTTCCCTCTCCTCTCATCCCTCTGGGCTTGGTGTCAGTTTTGCAGACAGGTCAGGGTTTTCTCTGCTGCCATGGAAAGTTTGCCTCCCCCCGTCTCTGCCTGTCATGGGCATTGTGAGTGTCAGTGCTCTCTATGGAGGATAGACCCTACTTTCTGTTTTCTGTTTCCCTTATCTCCCTTTCGATTACCCATTTCAGACCGAAGATGTAGTAGCATATACAGTCGGGCAAAAAAGTATTTAGTCAGCCACCAATTGTGCAAGTTCTCCTACTTAAAAAGATGAGAGGCCTGTAATTTTCATCATAGGTACACTTCAACTATGACAGACAAAATTAGAAAAAAAAATCCAGAAAATCACATTGTAGGATTTTTTTATGAATTTATTTGCAAATTATGGTGGAAAATAAGTATTTGGTTAATAACAAAAGTTTCTCAATACTTTGTTATATACCCTTTGTTGGCAATGACAGAGGTCAAACATTTTCTGTAAGTCTTCACAAGGTTTTCCCACACTGTTGCTGGTATTTTGGCCCATTCCTCCATGCAAATCTCCTCTAGAGCAGTGATGTTTTGGGGCTGTTGCTGGGCAACACAGACTTTCAACTGCCTCCAAAGATTTTCTATGGGGTTGAGATCTGGAGACTGGCTAGGCCACTCCAGGACCTTGAAATGCTTTTTTTTTTTGTTTACCCCCTACCCCTTTCAGATATACCAAGAAGTTGGTATAAAAAGCATGCATGATAAATTACAGGGATTTTTGACCAAGAGTCCTGCCTGGATCAGCCATTTTCTATATTTTATTCATTTAACTCATGCAAATAAATAAAACCCTGGGTTATGTGTAGTGTGGGTTGCATCTAGTGTGTTGTGATGGCATCGTATGTTGTTTTATAACGTGTGTGTCTTTGTTCCATTCCTATGATCAGGCAGAAAGTAGGCTATGTTGGGCAGAGTATGAGTGTGTTCTATTGAGATCCATGTCGTGGCTCTATGTGGACAGGGAAAGTGTGAAAGGCCCTTTATAAGCCGCGTGGTGAAATGTTATGCCATTACCATCTTACAGGGACTCCTCTTCCTGCTTTAATAAGCCACATGCTTTTATATATTGCACTCAGAGCTCACAAGACGGGGCTTAAATGTCCCTCTGTTTCCACTGGCCTCAGCACCCTCACTGAGTGCTATGCTAGCTGGAGCTAGGCTGGTATGTAAGCTGCAAGGCTGTTGTCCCTGTGTTGTGTTGCCCGTCTCTGTCTGTATGTGGAGTGTTTACGTGAACCCCAGTCATTCTGGACCCGAGCCAGTTTGGAGGCATTGCCCCAGACTTTTACAAGCTAACAGGATTATATTAGGCCTGTGTCAGGCTTTCCACTCTGGGCTTGATGTTGTATGGGCCTGGTAGATATGGCAACATCCCCCTGTTCCATTTGCTAGTCACTAAGGGCTCGTACAATGCAATCAGCAGTAGGCCACAAGTAATGGTCTAATGTCGGCGAAGGCTTGTGTGGAGTTTGTGCACAACCCCCACCCCTTGCATGTTCTGCCCCTCCCTCTTGAAAAATAAGTTATTATCTCGAGACTAACCTGGTTGACCCCAATTAGTCCACTGGTCTATCTGTCTATCTGTCGCGGAGGTCTAGACTAAAAGCTAATGTATGCTTGATTCTACAATGTGGTCTGAGGCTTCATATGGAGGGTGTATCAATTGCAGAGGCCAAATCGTGCTCTGTACCACATCACCATCACTTCCTTGACAACAGCTTTGAACTGTTCCACAAAGCGCAAGACGTATGAATGCCCTGACTTCTGAGGCCATATCACTGTATGTGCCGCATGGCCAATGCAGATGTCGGATTGACCATGCTCCCAGATGCACAATACACTTCTCTCTCCAGAATGCGCTCTCTCCTGCAATTTGTGCACATTCATTGTTTCATAACTTTGTTGTGGGAGTTGTTTGCGTTTGATTGTTTAGTGTAGATCATATTTCACCAGTGGACACGGAGTGGACACATTGTTTGAGGAGTGCACAACCTATGTTACATTTGTGAGAAACAAGTTTTGGTTTATTTAATTCCATCCGTTCTGTCAATTTAGTCATTGACAGGAGCACTGCAAACAAAAGACAATGTTGAGTAAAGATGCGCACACATAGAAGTGGTCCTACCTGGCCTGCTCGCAAATGTAGGCATATAAATGTGCCCATTTGGGGATCTGATAGTATTTCTGATTGGCTTAACACACCACCACTCAAAGTAATGTTTTCTTCACCTCAAACAGCAAGCAAACAAAATCTGTTTTACATCCATTGAGAATTACAATAGTTCCTCAAAGTATTAGAAAAATCTTTTGAGCTCTCTCCCTTTCGATAACCACTCGGAGTGAAAGGGAAAAATGTAATGCTCTGATCCAGTGGAAACGTCATACAATAGGCTGCTTGACTTGGACTGAAATAGGTTCTGGTACTGTTTATATTTAGGTGCAGGAGCACCACAATAATTATTTAATGTAAAAAAATATATATAAAAAAATTAATGTATACCCCATTTTCTCCCCAATTTTGTGGTATCCAATTAGTAGTTAGTCTTGTCTCATCGCTGCAACTCCCGTATGGACTCGGGAGAGGCGAAGGTTGAGAGCCGTGCGTCCTCCGAAACACAACCCAACCAAGCCGCACTGCTTCTTCACACAATGCCCACTTAACCTGGATGCCAGCCACACCAATGTGTCGGAGGAAACACTGTGCACCTGGTGACCGTGTCAGCGTGCACTTCGCTCGGCCTGCTATTGGAATTGCTAGTGCACGATGGGACAAGGACATCCCTGCCGGCCAAACCCTCCCATAATCCGGACAACGTGCCTTAAACCACTGCGCCACTCGGGAGGCCCTCGCCACAATACTTTTGAGCTAATATTCTAGAAGTGGAACAGGAGCTCAAGCAGTAGAACATTTGAAGTGCCGGGACTTAGGGCCCAGAATATTTTATACAATGTTGAAAGTTTACTAGTGCAAGCTTTGGGCAGAACCCAGTTAAATAGGTGATACAATGTTTCAAGGTCGTTTTACCTGCAGGCTGCAATGTTTTTATTTGTTGCCTTTATGGAGGCTCTTTTCACATAGTTGGCAATTGCAACAGAAGTTACTTTTTAGGTTTATCATTTTTATTTAGATTTGGATAGAATTTTGATTAACCACATGACAATGATTTTGAGATAAGAAGACATTATTGTAAATTTAAAGTAATCTGTTTCACATGCCTTGCAGATCGGTAGAAATGATAAGATACATTTTCATTCCACATGAATGCTGACTCTGTTATTACAAGCAACTTCCGGAGAGTGATGGCAGAATCTGAAAGCCAGAAGGAGCGGGAGGAGGATAGTTGGGTCAGGTTTTTTTTCTTCTGGATCTCTGGCGTATACTTGAGGCATCAAACCGTAAGGTTAAAGCATCAGACAAGCTCAATGCATATAGTTCATTTTATTAAAGCACATGGGGTGTCTATTGAAAAACACATGCTTAAAAATGTTTAGCAATCGATTGGTTGAAAGAACAGACAACTTTCGGTCGACCAAGATTTTTTGGGGGGTGGGAACAGCCCTAGTGAGAGGAAACAAACACCCCCCCTCCTCCTCCCAGCCCGCAATTCGGGGCGTTCCTGCATCCCATTGGTTCTTTCATGAACACCGCCCCCTCAAGCATCTCATTGGTTCCTGCATGAATGAGCATGACATTTTCATGTTTGTGTGACACTTTCGAATGTGGGTCAAAAGGGAAATAAAAGTTTTTTTTTTTTTTTTTTTTTTTTTTTTCGCCTACTGTGTACTGGAATCTTATTTGCTAGCTAGCATGAGTGACACCGGTAGACAATGTCCTTTGCCCCTGCATGCCAAACACTGTCGTTAACAGAACTGCTGGGAAACAGTTCCCGACCAGGTGGGAGCTGAAGGACACTACCTGTCACCCCCACCTCCCTCTCGCACAGCATGCGGCAGGTTGGGGCAACACTGTGTGCTAGCTTGCTGCTCCAATACACAGCAGGCGCGAGGTGAGGGCAACAGTTTGTTCGCTACACTTTGTGCTAATTAGCTTGCTAGCTACCACATGGTATCACTCCTGGTTTTGCTCTTAACAGAGTACTTCTTAGGACTAGCTAGCTCATAGTGTCCTTCGCTCCCGTCTGCCGAACACCTGCCCTCGCCGTCGTTAAACAGAACTGCGGGAAAACAATGCGACAGGTGTGAAGGATACTACCGGTATGTACTAGCCGCCTCTTCTTCTGTGGGGTTTATTGGTGGTTGGCCTCCAACTTTATGGTGCATTACCGCCATCTACTGTACTGGTGTGCCCCTGCCTACCGCCTATGTACTGGAGTCCTAGCTTAAAAATGTACAAATAGATGTATAAAGAGGTGTTTGAATGCCCTGAATTGCGGGCTGCAGTTGGACCCTTCTCCTCTGATTGCGTCTCTGACTCTGTCACATTAAGATGAGGGTTGGTGACGATTTCAAAAACTGTTCTGGGAATGGAACAGCTAAATCATGAAGTCATGTAGTGTACACCCGGATTAGTAGTTTTTATTTTCCTTAAAATGATCATGAGTGTTGCATTGTAGGCTACATCAGGGGGGGGGGGGGTTCTGTTTTCTCACTGAAAAGTGTTTCTTGTTCTATTAGCCTTCGTCGGAGCTTTAAAAAATTAAATAAACCATCTTTTTTTCTGAATGTTTCAGCCCCGGGGACTCTGGATGTGGCTGTGTTATTGATGACATATTAGTCAGGCTTTTTGATTAGAACATATGGATTGTTTTTGTAGGCTACCTATTTCATTTATGGATCAAGCCTTAGCAGTCATTCTGATCTCGTTCCCAATGATCAGTGCTTTAGTTTATTATGTTTCTTTCCAGCAGTTCTGAATTTCCGATGCACCCGACTAAGTTTTTCTGTGCAATAGCCTTTTGATTTGAACATTTTTGAAAATGTTTGGTGTGTGTGTACTAGGCTATTGGATTTCATTTATATATGTTAGAGCACTTTGGTTTCACTAATAAATATGTTGAAATGGAACCAAATTACCCGTTTCTGATAGATGGGCTATATGGTCTACTACGGTATAGGTTGAATGTGATAGTCGACCTATAACCAGCCTGAGTAGGCCTGTAACTCCATTCCTATTCTATTCAGAGTAGAGAAATGTTATCAAATTGGAAATGAGCTATTATCAGGCAGGATAATGCAATGCATGTCTGTTGAATTTGGAAAGATCCACTTGCACTTGGCCCCGCCCCACCTACTCAGGCCAATCCTATACATTTCAAAACTGAGCACATGTTGGTGCTCATCGGTCGTTTTGAATGGAAATTACCCATAGCCTCGACTCCAATGTCTATGGCATGACAATGATAGAGGAGTTGACTTAAGCATACTGATCTGGTACCAAGCTAAGACGGGCCTAAATAAAGTAGTTATGACTAGATATTTGACCAGAGTTATACTCTTGCACCTTATTCAGCTGGCCTCTGCCTCTTGCATCACTAATTAGTGTGCTCTTTTTCTCTCAGGCTCAGATCAAGTTCCCCATCGACTATCCCTACTCTCCTCCGGCCTTCCGCTTCCTCACCAAGATGTGGCACCCCAACATCTACGAGGTAAGAGAAAGAACAACACTCACCCTATCTGTCATTACACAATCATCTCTTTCTTTGACTTTTCCCCTATATAATAGTCCAACGTCCTTTTGTCTCTGAATAGCCTTAACTTGTTATGTTCTATTATAAATACTTTGACTCTGTTGCTATCATATACTTTAACAGTGGCCTAGTGTAGGTGAGGGGTGTCAAACAATTTAGAAAAACTGAAACCATATCATGACCAAGACTTGGCATCTATTAGGTCTTATTTATGCATACATGTAAGCAATGACATGATAAATATATATATATATATATAGATACACAGATACACACACAAAACTAGTCAAAAGTTTGGACAACCAGGTGAGGGAAGTTCCTAACTAATAACTAATCATTGATCAATACAAATTGCCTGGCTGGGCTGATGAGACAGTGGATTGTGCAGTCCAATGGAACAGAGTAAATTGGCATCAACGTCACAGATTTAGCCGGTGGTAACTTGTGGAATAGACATCGGCTGGAATGTGTTTTTTTATTTATTTTAATAATTTTTACCCCTTTTTCTCCCCAATTTCGTGGTATCCAATTGTTGTAGTAGCTACTATCTTGTCTCATTGCTACAACTCCCGTACGGGCTCGGGAGAGACGAAGGCTGAATGTCATGCGTCCTCCGATACACAACCCAACCAGCCGTACTGCTTCTTAACACAGCGCGCATCCAACCCGGAAGCCAGCCGCACCAATGTGTCGGAGGCTACACCGTGCACCTGGCAACCTTGGCTAGCGCGCACTGCGCCCGGCCCGCCACAGGAGTCGCTGGTGCGCGATGAGACAAGGAGATCCCTACCGACCAATCCCTCCCTAACCCTAACCTTAACCACTGCGCCACCCGGGAGGCCCTGGAATGTGGTTTTAACCGATCAGCATTCAGGATCAGACCCACCAGTTGCGTAATGTATAACAATCACACTTAATCGACTTTTTAAGGAGGGTTTATAGCAAGAAAAACAACGGATTATGGGTGTTTTGTCAATTTAAATAATATGGATTTCAAAAAAACAACACAAACCCTATCTTCAACACAAATTATATGCTTCAGAAATAAAAGGATAACAAAATAACCTCCACAAATACTATAATTTAAATGCATAATTTTAGCAAACACACCCAAATATTCAATAACCATCACAATGACCCAATAACCTTGTTTTGGTTAAACTCAAGTTCAGATGGGAAATGACAAATGACAACACAGCTCTTAGCTCCCTCTGTAGATGCCTACTGGACAACTTTTATTTTTTATCCTATTAACACTTTGTTCTAGCTAGCTATTTATGTAGGTAGCTATCAAGTAAACACAATGAATAATAAAAGCCTATTGAGTTTCGCCCAACCAGTAAATTATAAATTTATAAGTCTGTTCTTCATTTTCCCCTTTTTGATCCCCTTTAGATAATTCAGTTCAGTTAAGTCTTTAAATAGTATTTCCCCCCCAGAAAGCAAACAGATAGCCAGCAGTGGATGATCACAAAAACAATGAGGGGGAAAAAGGACGGATCTCCCCGGAGTTTAGAAGTCATGTCCACTCATTAAACTTTCTCTGTGATCCATTTAGTTAATCCCAAACAAGGAAATAATCACATTTCAGGAACACGTTCCCAGTGCCAAACGATTACATCCCAACAAAGGAAGGCACAGACTGTGTTTTGCAGGCTTCAGTTCTCATCTTGCAATTTGTAACTGGTGCCTATGCGGTTTATCCGGTGTCTTCATCTCCCAGGTACGCTATGGAAAAACCCACCTCCCCTCTGTTCCTCAATTCCTCATTCATACCTTTTTCGGCTGCCCTTTTTAAAGCAGTAGCGCTCTTTTTAGGCCACAATCTCTATCATCCATACAGAATGGAATTATTTTAACATATGACAGAATCATTGCCGGACCGGCAATGGACGAAATAGTTAGATGCTTTAGAAAGTGGACGTGCCTTTACCCAGACCAAATCTCCCGACAGGAAGTGTGCATGTTTCTTGCAGGTGTTATAGTATTTGGTTTGTCTGGCCAGGCAAATGCCCACTTTCCGTTTGACTTCTTTTGCCATTGCCTGCTGTCTCTGAGGTTGTAAGGCGGCTGGTGCGGAGATGGAGCTGTTGAGATCATCCTCTCCAGAGGCCCTTGGAGATTCCTCTCCACGGAAAGCTCCGCAGGGATCTTTCTGATTGTTTCATGTTTTGCTGTGTTGATGGTTTAACGGAACTCAGAAATCCATTTAGGCCAGTTCTGGTGATGATCTTTTACAAAAGAGGCAGTCAGAGTCTTGATGGTACAATTGTCTCTCTCTATAAGATTGGCTTGTGGACGGTAACTTGTGGTGAACTTGTGTGTCACCCCCCCATGACTTACAAATATCCTCCATAACCGTTCCTAAGAATTGGGGTCCACAATCAGATATGAGATACTGAGGGACTCCTAATTGGGTGAAGGTGTGTATTGTTGGCAAACTGTACAGGCCTTCAAATGTTCCCATACGTCCTGGCAAACTCCAAGATGTGAAAAAGAGTCTTCATCTGTCCAAGATGGCAGACCAGTGGAAGGCCATAAAAGTAATCCAGATAAAGGGAGTCAAGGCCTTTTGGTTACCACAAGTTGATGTTTATTGACTTCTTCTTTTAACAGGGATCCTCCTGTACAGGATTCCTTGGAGTACTTCGAATCCAATCTGACCTGGATGCTCACTGGAAGCTTCTTTGTTCTTCCTAAGGTCACTAACCTCTTGTTCCTGAGCTTGAGTTTCAGCAATCTCAGCAATAGAGGTGGGAAGACTGCAGAGGCTTTGAGTGGTGGTGCCTACAACGTATGCTACTTGGCTTGCTGCTGGAGCCACTGCTCTGGACAGAGCATCAGGAACAATGTTCTGATGCCCATTCCGGTAATTCACTCTGAACTGGAATTCATGAAGGCGCAACATCCAGCGTGTAAGCCTGGAAGACATTTTGGGGCTGTTGAACACCCATGTAAGTGCCGAGTGATCATTAAATACATCCATCTCAACCCCCTCAAGATAATGCCTCCCCTTTTCGATTGCCCACACCACTGTGAGGCACTCCTTTTCCGATGTTGAGAAGTTGCATTCAGCTACTTTAATTCCGTGAGGCATATGCAATGACTCTTTCTCCACCTTCCGTCAGTTGAGTGAGGACCACACAGAATCTACATCACTGGCATCTGTTTGGACTTGGAATGTCTGTGATAGGTCTGGCTGAGCCAACACTGGTGCATTAACAAGAGCCTGCTCCAAATGCTCAAAACTGTTCTGGCACTCATTCAATCCATTTCCAGACCACTTCTTTTCCCTTAAGCCGATTCAGAGGGGATGCTACATCTGCAAAGTGGGGAATGAATTTGAAGTACCAGGCTTACCAGCTCAAGAAACCTGTGTAGACTTTTGAGGTCCTGTAGAACCGGATAGTCCGTCATCACTGTCATTTTGGCCGGATCTGTCTCAACACCTCTCACAATGTGACTCAAGAACTTCAGCTGGTCTTTGAATACCTTAGCGTCATGAAGCATTGAGAACACAGCCTCCAAGTCTTTCACAGGTTGCTCTGGGTGGGAGAGAACACAGTCATATAACAGAATGTAGACAAAACAGATCTGCCCTCTCAGGTTCCCCAGAACTTTCTCCATTAGGCGCTGGAAGGTAGCACCGGCGTTCTTACGCCCAAACGGCATCGCTTTGAACTGATAAAGACCTATCTGAGTGATGATCGCTGTCTTGGCCTTTCTCTCCTCAACCATTGCTACTTGACAATACCCTGACTTCAGATCCAGGGCAATGAAATCAGAAGCTCCATGTAGACTCCAGGAGGTTGTACATGATGGGCAAATGATAAGCATCCTTGTGTGTCTTTGCATTCATCCCTCTGAAGTCAGTGCAGGACCTCTGGGAACCATCCGGTTTCCCCACCAGCACTACAGGAGCAGCCCAAGCAGATTGTGAAGGCTCAAGGATTTTGTCCCATTTCTTCCACTTTATCTACAATAATATTTATCTTGTAGGGTGACACTCTGTAGTCCCTGAAGCGGACTGAGACTTTGTCTTTGGTGTAGATCTTGTGTGCCTCAACCGTGGTTTTCCCCAGTCTACCAGAACACACAGGGCCGTGATTGGAAGAGGAATTGAACCTCTGACTGCAAGTTGGCGAAAAGAGCAGAACACTGGATCTTCTAGGATTGTCGGGGGTGTAGTAGGCACAGCCATGTACAGTCGTGGTCAAAAGTTTATTAATTTTCACAAAGTTCCCTGCCTTAGTTTGTATGATGGCAATTTGCATATACTCCAGAATGTTATGAAGAGTCATCAGATGGATTGCAATTAATTGCAAAATTCCTCTTTGCCATGCAAATGAACTGAATCCCCAAAAAACATTTCCACTGCATTTCAGCCCTGCCACAAAAGAACCAGCTGACATCATGTCAGTGATTCTCTCGTTAACACAGGTGTGAGTGTTGACGAGGACAAGGCTGAATGAAGAATGGTACCAACACATCCTCCGAGAGCAACTTCACCATCCAGGAACAGTTTGGTGACGAACAATGCCTTTTCCAGCATGATGGAGCACCTTGCCATAAGGCAAAAGTGATAACTAAGTGGCTCGGGGAATAAAACATTGATATTTTGGGTCCATGGCCAGGAAACTCACCAGAACTTAATCCCATTGAAAACCTAAACCCACACATTCTAACAAACTCCAAGCATTGATTATGCAAGAATGGGCTGTCATCAGTCAGGATGTGGCCCAGAAGTTAATTGACAGCATGCCAGGGCGGATTGCAGAGGTCTTGAAAAAGAAGGGCCAACACTGCAAATATTGACTCTTTGCATCAACTTCATGTAATTGTCAATTATAGCCTTTGACACTTATGAAATGCGTGTAATTATTCTTCACTATTCCATAGTAACATCTGACAAAAATATCTAAAGACACTGAAGCAGCAAACTTTGTGGAAATTAATATTTGTGTCCTTCTCAAAACCTATGGCCACGACATGTACTTGGTTGGTTGTTCCATATTTTCGTGCTCTTGTTTCCCCGGTATGACCTCACTGGGCTTGAGCCTCAAAGGAAAAAATAAATACAAGTATTTTCTTTGATTCCATACCCCATACTTATTTTCCCCAAGGTCTATTATGGTTTTGGTCTTGGTGAGGAAGTCAAGACCCAAGATAATAGGAAACGCCAAATGGTCATCCTCTAAGATGAACATTTCCAAAGACCACATGCTGGTATGCCAGTTGTAAAGGAGCTGAACTTTTTCCAAAGCACCATGCACTTTCCCATCTGCCAGGGGAGAACTTTGGTTCTCACACAACTGCTCTCCTGAACATGTGATTTTCTGACAGAGGCTTTTCTGCATCAGGGTGAAAGTACAACCTGTATCAAGTACCGCTTCATATTGGAAATTCCTGACCCCCACTGTTCCTCTGAAGCAGACCGCCACCCGAGGGTTACAGTTGAGAACTTTCTCTCCAGCTCTGGTTCTGTGATGTTAGGCTTCCACTTCAAACAAAATGCCCGGAAATCATAAGCAAAGTCCCTCAAAGACTGAGTTGGAAGTTGAACCATATCTCTTAGTTTCTTCTCTACCTCTGTTAAGTAGTCAGTTGGCAAAAATGCTACTTGGAACGCCTCTGAGCTTCACCCAGGTGGTGATTTTCTTATTTTCTGCCATCCACCAGCTCCTGGCTGGTCCTTTGAGAACATTAGATAGGGTCCCCATCAGCTCAGGGTTTGACATAGGTCTCACGGATAGGAAATTGTCACATTGCTTCAAAAAGTTCAAGATATCTGAGATCTCCTTGGAACCATCAAAGCGAGGGAACTCCATGCAGATTGGAGGTGTGGAGAAATTATTGGCGCCTGAAGCATGGCCTTGTGAACCAGCCAGGGTGCTCAGACCTGGGGTGCCTAGGCCAAATGCACCAGGACCAGGAATACTAGTGGTAGGTCTTGAGTTTGTGCACCTCATTTTTCCATTTCTCATCCCTCCTCAAGATGCATTCAAACACCCCTTGTTCCAGTTGTTTTTGGAATCCTTTGTGGTTCTCCATTTTGTAAATTTTTGCATTGACATAGCCTCTCATGCTTTCCTCTATTTATGGCACTCACCAATGTTCTTAAAATCATCCACAAGACCATTAACTGTTGTTAGTCATTTATAAAGATTATTGCTGACCAACTCAATTTCCTCCCTCAGAGTATGCTGATTTTGGTGGCTCCTCACTCTGTTCATCCCCGCTTTCCCCTTCCTCTTCATGGTCTGAGATATACAGTGAGCTGAGCAATAAAGTTATTTCCCCCACAGGATTTCTCATTGTGACGAATGAACCAAAGATGGGCGTAATTTGGATAGGGACACCCGAGTGCTGTTGGTTCATGTCCTCAGGCTCAGAGCCTAGCTGTAGTTCATGAAAGGGACCATTTGGCAGAAGGGTTTGCATCTCCTCCTGAGACATTTTCTTGATTTGCGCACTGTTAGATATGTGGCAGTGTCACAAATGTATTGCTGGTAACTGACCTGTTTGTGTTCCTGTAGAACGGGGACGTGTGTATCTCCATCCTGCACCCCCCAGTGGACGACCCCCAGAGCGGAGAGCTGCCCTCTGAGAGATGGAACCCTACACAGAATGTCAGGTACTCTATGCACTACTCCGCTAGCCAGCATCTCGTCTTAATAGGTGTGCGTTTCTTTTTCTTCTAGATCACTCTATGCACCACACCTTTCCCTCACACAATGATAATTCTCTCACTCAACCCATTCTCCTCATCTTTGATTTATGGTTGACTATTAGTATAAATGTGGAATTTATCAAACATAAAACAAAATATATAATATATTTTCACTTGATTCACATACTTTTTACACACATTTAATCTTACTTTCCATTGTCTTCATTTTTTTCTCTTCCTCTCTCTCACTCACTCCACACACAGCAGGATATATAATTACTACATTGGGTCTCCTCGGTGGCGCAGCAACTACTGTAAATACAAATGACCTCACACGTCTTTGCTCATAGAGCAGTGTTGTAGTGGTCCCGAGACCACATATTGAGTGTTTCCGTCTGGATACATTTGTACTCTGTCTTGACTAGGTCTCAGACAGTGAGGACTCATAATTTCTTCCCGAGACCAGCCAAGAGCGGAGTAAAAAACTCAATTATCAGCTTCCATTCAGGGAACGCATAAAACTGCTTCGCCAGGCCAAATATATACACTCCTTTCTTGAAACATTAATACAGTATTTTAAAACCCTTTATATCTATTTTATACATGTTTGCACAGTGGTGAACCTGTAGGCCTTCAGTGTGTAACAGGTTGGTGATTCTGAAAGGACAGCAACATAATACCATATCATAGTGCACTTTTTGTAAAACAAAAAGGGCCAGTGGTGTAGTGGAGGGTATCATTTACTTCTTAACCCCTACTGATGCGTATCAAAGTAGTGTAGTGAAGGTATACAATTTATCAATTATGTAGTACAATGGAGAAATCATGCACAAAGTAGCCTACACAATCACAAAGCACGTGAAATATATTCACATGCGCGCACCGCACACATCCAAGTTTCAGCAGAATATCATCTCCAGGCAGCAAGCTTGTACAGCTCTCAACTGGTTTTGGCATGGAGCAGCTCACAGAAGAATGACATCGGTAACCGGTAGGGTAGGAAAAACGTTTCAATTTATGATATCTATCAGTAAATGCTAACTAAGGCAACAGTGGGTATGCAAACTAGGTATTGAAAAAGTTTAGTCCGAAGTGTTGGTTAGTAGGCTATTTATGATGCACAATTGTTAGTCATGAGCTGTTTGCATCATGGATGGACCTGGGTGGACAGAGGCCCACCCACTGGGGAGCCAGGCCCTGACAGGCCCCCCAATCAGATTGATGTGGTTTAGGCATTGTTGTGGACTTAGACCATGACATTTTTGTATTTTTTTCTGTAAAAAAAAGGTGATTCTGGGAGTACAAATTTGAAAAATGTATAATAAAACAGGATTTTTCACACAAGGTGCCTTTCCTTCACTGGGTGGGCCGTTTGGGAGCTTTTGGCAACATTTGAGTATACCCACTTCTCCAGGTACCACAACACCACTCCAGGTACCACCAGCATAGGGCTGACGGAAAGACAGCAGTCAAACACATCATGATGTTAAAGGATAAGCAGTCCATAAACTCTAAATAAGACAGTAGGTCCAGATTATAAGAATACAAAAACATAACCATTAAGCATTTCCCAATCAAAGTGTACAGCTATTACTTCCCACAACATTTCACGTTAAGCACACAAAATAAACGGTGACATAATGTTTAAAATGGAAATATGAAACAGACAAACATTTCAGTCAAATATATGTAATTCCCAGTTTATGCTACAAAACCAACTTCATAAGCGGTTTTAAAAATAGGTTATATTTGACTCGTTCCATGACGTACACTAAGGCGTTGGCTGAATAAATGGATGCAGATCAATGCATGATTAATATAACCAATACATTTCTTGGTAGTCCCAAAAATATTGCTATCAGTTTGTAAATCACAGCTGGCCTGATACATTATTTGCTGCCTCCATACAGGATACACTGTTTCAGTTTCAATTACTCAGTATTCTGGACAAAAACAGACAAATGTAACTAAGGCTGGGAATGTCGATACAATCAAACTAGCAAGAGCAATGATCACTAGTCAGTCATAACGTGGCTAATAGGCTAGCGTATGTATTTATGTAGCAAGCTAAAAACACGGAGCCTAACGTTAGCTAGCTAGCTGCTAGGAGGATGTCGTGCCATTGGAGGAGTGGGTGAGTGACAGACTTTTTCCCCTCATTTTTTGTGACTATACACAGATGGAGATGCGGGTGTCATTTGGTTAGCTAGCAAGAACTTGAATGACTGTTATCCAGTTAGCAACAGTGAATTTGCGAATGCAAGAGATATGCTATCTACTCAGATTTCAGAGCACTCTCATCTGAGTGTGCCAGAGCACAGAACAACTAATGCATTTAGAACAACTAATGAATTTACGAATGCGCAACACCCGCTGACTATTACCGGTGTCGGTAAACGTAGACAAAAAAAGAAGTAGTCAAGAACAGTCTAGATAAACAGCTTAACCAGCTCTGCTACGGCGAGTCAAATTGTCAGCGGGGTGTTTTCTCATTTGTGCCTGCAAGTAGGCAGTTAGCAAGCTAGCCAACAAGCTGCAGAAGGACGAGGAGGCTACAATTCCCCATCGTTTATCAGTGCGATTTTGACGGCCAACTAGCTGAAACAGTTTGAGGGTTTATCTAATGTACCTTCGTTAGATTTTATCTCCTCTTGCCCTGGCTAGCATTAGTTGTTGATGTGCATAACTGAATGAGAGGGAGCCTACCTTTTCATGGTTGTTAGATCAATAGGACTGTAACGTTCCCAGATGTAAGAGGACTCCTGTTGTATTTACATATTTGCACAAATCCATTCAGGTTTATTTTGTGGCTTTTGGCAAATACATTATAATGATCTAAAGTCACGCTGTTGCAACTGCCTGTAAACACAGTCCAATTCAAAGTGAATGATGGTAGGTCCGTTTGGCAAATGGCTTGTTTGTATAAAGGCCAACTGTAACTGATTGGCTTTAGCGCACCAGTCTGTGTCGACTCTGGTCCTGGACGAGACAATGGTTTTTATTCGGTTTTATTTACTGCAGAGTCTATTAATTGTGCAAATGCACATCTGCTTTACCACTATATTTTGCTATATAATTTTCACAGATGCCTTAGCATATGTAATTCCCAAACATTCTATGAATTCCTGAAATCTTGAAAATGACCATATCTAAGTGGTCACTTGTCAGAATTTTTAAAAGAATGTCATTCTTCCTGTCAGTTCCATTTTTTAAATGCAATAATGTTTCTCACACAAGTTATTTTCAAAGGAATGGCTAACAACAGGAAGCGTTCTGCAATAAGAAACACAGTTCCACTCACCAGATGATGATAATTTGAAACTTAACTTCTTGTTGAAAGTTATTCTTGAAAAGGGAGAAGCTAACAAATTATCAACAAACTCTTTGATATCACCTGCTGCAGCCAATGCAAACGAACCAACAACAAAAGCTAGAAGGGACAAGTTTCCATACGTTTTGGTAAAATACTGTCCTACTTTTTTAAGTCAAAATTTGATTGGTTGATTCCACTGTCATTCCAAAATGTTGCCCTAATGCAGTTGAATGGCAGATGCCTTTATCTAGCTTCTGATTGCCTAGCTGATGGCTGACTTACCTAGCTAGATTTATCTCCCAAGAGACCAGCAAAGGAAAATCCTGATTGAATATTTTATTATTTTCAGTGTTAACCCTTTCTTTTCCAACAAAAACTGATGCGATTAAATCAGAACATCATTGAAAATATTATTATTATGTTATTATCATGTTATTAATCCTTAGCCCTTCTCTGAAGGCGTAGAAGGCCAATTGTTCCCCACTGTGTTTGGGTTAGTAATAATTTGTAGAGTGGCTCTATTTTTACTCAGCATGGATTTTTTTTCATTATTTCAAATGTCTAAAGAATATGTTGTTCTGAAATATGAATACAGAAATACTGGACATTTTGAACTCTTATGGTGGTGGTTTAACAAAATGACAATCATGGTCTTGAATTTGTATTTTTCTGGTCTTGACTTGGTCTTGAATCGGTCTCTCTTTAGGTGGTCTCAAACACAACACTGCCAGAGAGAGACCACAGGTGTGAAAAAGTTGGTTATGAATAGATGGTATACAGCTGCAGATGGAAGTGACACAGAAATTTACATTTTCTCGGGCATGCGATTTGGAGGTTTTCGAAGTTAGAGAGTTAGGTTAGTTAGCTAGCTAGTCCCCAGGCGATGACAGCAAATTTACTTTAAGCTAACTTTTACCCATTCATCTGTGAAGACCGCTAGCTGGTGTTCATATGGATGTCACCGTGACATGCCAATTAACTAACGTTACTGCCCTCAGTTAGCATGACGACAAGACAAGCCGGTGCTAATGCTTTCCACTTGGCAGCTATTTCACGTGTCGCCTGCGGTAGCTTGTAACGTGGTCAATTGTTTTTCCCTCCCAGGATTATATTTCAAGTAGAATGGCAGCCTACACAAGAAATAACTAATATTAGTAACCATCTAGATGTCACAGTGATAGTCTACTCAATGGGGAGCACATTAACAGGTAGGCTGTTTGTTCATCTGCCCGCAATTGCTAATAACCCATCTGCAACTACCTGTCTATATGTGATAAAGTGAAAATCTGATGCCCGCACCCAACCCTATCTCGCTAATATAGAAAATGCGCTGTAGATTTCAGGTTGTCTCGAATACATCTTTTGTGGTTGAAAAATACTATCAGTTTTTATGATACTGATAAAGATGGCACCTCTAAAGACATATCTAACTGTGCATTCTCTCAAGATGCTGAAAGAAATCATATTTCTCCACTCCTGAGTCAAATTTTTGCCTACATTTGGTGTATAATTTTACTGCAAGAAATGCTTAATTATGCAGGAGTTAATATTAAGGCTATTTGAGAGGTATAATAGACCTAGAGTCAGTTTCCAGTTTTCAGGTTCCATTCAACTAATCTGAACACAGATTAGTCACCCGTGATACAAGTCAGTATTCAACATCCTGAACAGTAGACTACAGTTCCCTTTATGTGCCATAGGCCTATTTGAAGTCCCCATCTGGTGACTGTCGAATTTGTATAGCTCTTCATAATCATCATAGTCGGCACTGCTATCATCCTCTTTTACCAGTTCGCATTACTTTTCTTGGCTTCTCTTTATTTTCAACTCTCCATTTCACATCTGGCCAAGTGCATGAAGTTCCCTCAGTGCTCACAACAAGCAACATCTGACAAAAGTTCCTCTACTTCTATTCAAGGCGAAAATGATGAATCAGACACCTTATCGATAGCAACAGCTCATGGTCCTCCTGGAATCAGAAGTTATTTTGACTCAATGGAGGAACGTAGTCAGAAAAATGCTGATGAATGTCTTGCTCAACCTGTGTCTTCAACTGGTTCACCTCTGAAGCTCACAGGCAATGTGTATTGGAAGAGATTTCTACATTTTCTTCCCCCAGCATACACCCCTCCAACCAGACATGCTTTATCTACTAATTTTCTGGATGCAGAGTTCAAGTGAAGGTCAAGCAAATCATAGAGAAAGCAGACTGTATTGCAATCATCTCCGATGGGTGGTCAAATGTTCATGGGCAAGGAATAATTAACTAAATCATCTCCACCCCTCAACCAGTATTCTGGTTGAGGGGCACAACAGATACACCGGTCTCTACATTGCAGATGAGCTGCAAAGGGGTTGATCTCACCCTTTAGGATGGTGATGCTGTCATCGTTAAAGTATAGGGATTCTATTGGGGGGGATATACAGTTGAAGTCGGAAGTTTACATACACTTAGGTTGGAGTCATTAAAACTAGTTTTTCAACCACTCCACAAATTTCTTGTTAACAAACTATAGTTTTGGCAAGTCGGATAGGACATCTACTTTGTGCATGACACAAGTAATTTTTCCAACAATTGTTTACAGACAGATTATTTCACTTATAATTCACTATCACAATTCCAGTGACATCATGGGAAAATTAAAAGAAATCAGCCAAGACCTCAGAAAAAAAAATTGTAGACCTCCACAAGTCTGGTTCATCCTTGGGAGCAATTTCCAAACGCCTGAAGGTACCACGTTCATCTGTACAAACAATAGTACCCAAGTATAAACACCATGGGTCCACGCAGCCGTCATACCGCTCATGAAGGAGATGCATTAAAAATGAACGTATTTTGGTTCGAAAAGTGCAAATCAATCCCAGAACAACAGCAAAGGACCTTGTGACGATGCTGGAGGAAACAGGTACAAATGTATCTATATCCACAGTAAAACGAGTCCTATATCGACATAACCTGAAAGGCTGCTCAGCAAGGAAGAAGCCACTGCTCCAAAACTGCCATTTTTAAAAAAGCCAGACTACGGTTTGCAACTACACATGGGGACAAAGATCGTACTTTTTTGAGAAATTTGGAGGGTGTCTCGCTGGTCTGGGCGGGCTGTCTGTTGCTCCTTTGTGAGATGCTTGGGCTGTGGTTGAGGGTGACGTCCTTCAGGGTCCTGGCAGAAGTTGGAATTGCTGCCTTTTATAGGTGGACCTGGTCGTAAAGGCTGTGTAAGTCCAGGGTGGAGTGGTGGGCCAGGTAAACATTAGGTTTTGAGGCACAATCCCGGTTAATGCTTGCATTCACGCGCTGTATGGTGGCAAGGTGAATGTTTTTTCATGGTAGTAGGGTGGGGATAACCACTTGTGCATTGGGGAAAGTGGAATAAGCTTTTTCAATCACTCCCTTGAGTGCTGTGGCCACCCTTTCCTGCTGGGCTATCAGGTTGTTTGTGGCCGTGTGAATTGTGGCTTGGGGACAGGGGGGCTGTTAGGAGGGGGTGGGGTCTGTTGGGTTGGTGGGTTTCTGTTTTCCCTGTCCCATTGTGGTCCGAGTTTGAGGTGGGCTGTTCTGCTGGTTTCTCTGGGGGAGTGTCCTGCTCTCTGTCACACCTTAGCTTTCTCACCACATCCTTCACTGCTGTTAGCTATGCCGTGTGTTCCTCTCCCTCTTCCTCCACCGCTGTTAGCTGTTCCCCTCCCTCCTCCTTCACTGCTGTTAGCTGTTCCTCTCCCTCCTCAAGTTCTCTCACCTCAGTCCGGAGTGCAGCCAGTCTTGGTATCTTAGTAGTCTTGTTTACTAAGCTTTATATAACAAAATGACCTAGAAATAGTCTTTTACTTTTTGACTTCAGAAGGAGGTTCAGACTGAACAAAACTCACTCATTCTTGTGTTGGATGGAATTTTCAGGTTTCTGCTGTTAATTCTGCAGATTTTGGTTTGTTAGAAGTTTTTTCCTGGTAGTCCTTCATAGTAATAATCCATTCAGGTAATTCTGTCCAAAATCAAGGTTTTAGGTGTGGAATTTGGATTTAAGCTTTTGATGTAGAGGGTAGTATCCTGTATAAGTCTTTATGAAAAAATCCAAGTTTTTCCATATTTATCCAACTTTTAATTCAATTTATTTTCAGAACTCAGGAGCTCATGACCACTCTTTTTTCTCTGTTTCTTCACTATCACTCTCCCTTCCTCCTTCACTCTCCCTTTCTCTTTCTCCATTTCTTCTCTCTCCCTCCCTCCCTCAGGACGATCCTTCTGAGTGTCATCTCTCTGCTCAACGAGCCTAACACATCCTCCCCAGCCAATGTGGACGCCTCCGTCATGTACCGCAAGTGGAGGGACAGCAAGGGCAAGGACAGAGAGTTCACAGAGATTATCAGGTGGGCACACATACAATCACACACACACACAGATGATGGCCAGGCACAGAAAGAGTGACGAGATCATCAGTTAGGTGGACACATGCGCACCCATGGACACATCAAGGGTGAGAACAGGGTACAATCAAACCATCAGGTATACCCTGTACCACTTCCACAGTTCACCCTTTGTCGCTCCGCTGTCTCTCTTAACAGGAAACAGGTCCACGCCACCAAAGCGGATGCTGAGCGGGACGGTGTGAAGGTGCCAACCACCCTGGCAGAGTACTGCGTCCGGACCCGTGCCCCACCCCCAGACGAGGGCTCCAACCTCTTCTACGATGATTACTATGACGATGAGGACTTGGAGGACGAAGACGAGGAAGATGGCGAGGACTGCTGCTACGACGAAGATGACTCGGGAACCGAGGATTCCTGACGACCCGCCTCCCCATCCCTTCCTCACCCCCCTGTCACCACACCCCCCTTAAACTGAACTCATACTCCACCCTTCGTGTATACACCCTTACAGATCCCCCCCCCCCACAGCAGTGCAGCCACACCTGCACGTTAAACTCAGATGCGTTTAAAAGCTACGGAGTTAGTTTGTCCATTTGTTTCTGGTGTTTTTATTTTTCTGTTGGTCAGTGGAGTGTTAGAGAGATAATGTTAGACCTACATATTATTCACATGGTTTGCTCTTCATGGCGAAGCCACTCAATTCTCAATTACCACTTGCTTTTGAAAGTTTTGAGTAAGGCCTCTGTCTCCCGTAGAGTGTCTGTACCCAGACAGAGGCAGGCAGGCCTGAGCTAGTGATGGTCATCTTAGCTGTGTGACCTCTCACCTGGTTGACAGCCGTGTGAAGCCAGCCTCCCTGGCACACGAGGCTAGCTGAGGCTAGGGGACCCTGACATTTCACTCTTGGGGACCCTGACATTTCACCTGTCTGCCTCAGGTCAACTTAGCTCAAAAGCCAAGTCTTACTGAATGAATTGATGGCCTGTAATGATGAGATGGGTGTATTACAGATGGTTGCTGTTATAATACTGATGTACTCTTTCGGAGACCTTTGCACCCTTTCATACACATTTGTTATGGTATGTTAAGTGGCAGTGGTCTGAGCTCGGTGTCTTTACCCATGGCCTGAACAACCGAGTTAAACACAGCTCCTAACGCTTATCACCACCACATGCTTTTTCACAAGTCCAACACCACGTGCTTTCATCTCATGTAATTCCTCACCAGCCACCAGCTCATTTAAAGATGGGAGTGAGGGATAGTGTCTCAATGTGTGTCTATATGGGTGTTTTGGTGGTTCATTATTTTATTCAAATGTAGTGCAGGAATGCTTTGCAGAGAGAAGTGAGTTAGACACCTCCCTCTGGCAAGTCTGTGCAACAGTGATGGCCTCGCACAGCAGCCATCTTGAATTAGCTGATTTGTTTAGATTACATCCTCAGTCAGTCACTTCCCCAAACATTTCACATGACTAGAAGTGCTCGTAAAACGAGTAGCTCCATCACACAGGATTTTACACATTGACTAAATACAAACTATTGAACAGTATTCACACCACCCCACATTTCTGTTGTTTCAGTAGTGTTCATTCATTGTTACAACATGACTACTTGATGCTAAGTTTTAGAGATGAAAAATGCATTTCCCAGCTGATGCTAGGGATGTGGATAGGGAGGTCAGTAGTATATTTTAGGGACAGGTCAAACAGCCAACCCACTAGCATGTTGGGTGGTATCAGGCTCGGCATAGTGCGGTTGGGAAACACTGTGATGATTGAGAATGGGCCGAGGGCTCCCCTTTTGGTTTTTTTGATGTAGTCTTTTACTTCAGACTTAAGGTGTTAGCAACTATATTTTTTCCCCCTTACATGTACCAAGTGCAATGATTCTCAGCCTTTTTGTTTTAAACACCATGTCATGGGGGTTATTCACTGGACTTATCAGTACATTTTACCACCCGTTTGTTTTCGATACAGAAACAGTCAGGTATTCTATGTTTTCCAATAGAGAAAAACAGGTGATTACTGGACACTCATACTTTTTATGTTGTGTTAACATCTTGAGTATGAAGCATGTACACATCAATCCAATCATCATGGATTCATAGAACTGTTTTACATTCACCATATACAGATGTTATGTGAATAACCCCCATTTTGTTTTACTGTAATGTTTGGGGCAATTGGAATTTTGTGAAGCTGCCGATTTTATCATGTAATTTCCCTCCTAATGTGCTACCTTCCCATCTATAGACATTTTTTTGGTGGCAGCATCAGCAAGGGACCCCCGGCTGTTACCAAAATTCCTCAGGAAAACAAAACCACCAACTTTTTCAGAGTGAATCTGACCACATTGTGTGTGTGTGTGTGGACAACTGTTCTCCTCAACGCTGGTCCCCCAAACCTATCACCTCTGCTTCAAAGACTGTTTATAATCTTTACCTTGATATTAATATGCACATGTGGAGATTTCAACGATAATTTGATGTATTTTTGTTCTTGTTTGTATTTTCTTTTCTAATGTTTTGTACATCTATTTAAAACCTAAATAAAGATCTTTATTAGAGTGTTGAGATGTTTCTTAGACCAGGAGTGAATGATTGTATTCTAACAGATGAGAACTTAGTTATCCTTTTTATGGTCTATTAATATATTTTAATTGACTAACAATCATTTGAATAAGATTCTGAACTGTCTATTTATTCATCCCTATTTTCTCTTAGACACTGTGGGAATTTATGACTCAGGGATAACTCTTGAGGTAAGACTGTTATTCCTCTACTCACTCTTATCCTGAGTGTTGAATGTAGAGAATGAAGCCACTGGCTCAGTTATGGACCCCTTGTGATGTCAGAGGTCAGGTGACCCCAGAGTGGATAAGGAAAGTTAAGATCTGTACCATGCAGTCACCTTTAGAGTTGGGGATGTGGCAACTGTTAATAAATCATTAAGAACACATTGTGTGTCATAGCATTTATTTATTACATTCTCTATGTGTTCCCTTACAGACACCATGGGGATGTATCACTCAGGGATAACTGAGGTAAGACTGTTTTGCTTACTATTCTCATAGGCAGTGGCAGACTTACTATTAGGCTGTAGTGGAAATTGCCTCAGGCCTCACATCAAGGCCTGAGCTGGGCAAAAAATAATAAAATAATTTCTCCGCTTGATGCTCCCCATGCTACAATCAGCGCAGGACTGAGAAAATAATAAGAAAGAAAGATTTGATTTTAACAGAAAAATGACCCAAGCTAACACATTTCGTAAGTAAAAAGTCAGGTGCTGCTAATAATACTGCCTCTGTTGCCCATGTATCTGATGCTGTCTGGCCAAAAAGAGTATGGCATATCAGATACACCAAAAGTATGTGAACACCTGCTCTTTGAACATTTCATTCCAAAATCATGGGCATTAATATGGAGTTGGTCCCACCTTTGCTGCTATAACAGCCTCCATTCTTCTGTGAAGGCTTTCCACTAGATGTTGGAACATTTCTGTAGGGACGTTCTTCCATTCAGCCATGAGCATTAGTGAGGTCAGGCACTGATGTTGGGCGATTAGGCCTGGCTCGCAGTCGGCGTTCCAATTCGTCCCAAAGGTGTTAGATGGGGTTGAGTTCAGGGCTCTGTGCAGGCCAGTCAAGTTCTTCCACACCGATCTTAACAAATCATTTCTGTATGGACCGTGATTTTTCCACAGTGACATTGTCATGCTGAAACAGGAAAGGTCCTTCCCCAAACTGTTGCCACAAAGTTGGAAGCACAGAATCGTCTAGAATGTAATTGTATGCTGTAGCGTTAAGATTTGATTTCACTGTAACTAAGGGGTCTAGCCTGAACCATGAAAAACAGCCCCAGACCATTATTCCTCCTCCACCAAACTTTACAGACGGCACTATGCATTGGGGCAGGTAGCGTTCTCCTGGCATCTGCCATAGCCAGGTTCGTCCGTCAAACTGACAGATGGTCACTCCAGAGAATGCGTTTCCACTGCTCCAGAGTCCAATGGCGGCGTGCCAACGCTTGGCATTGCGCATGATGATCTTAGGCTTGTGTGCGGCTGCTCGGCCATGGAAACACATTTCATGAAGCTCCCGACAAACAGTTATTGTGCTGAAGTTGCTTCCAGAGGAAGTTTGGAACTTGCTAGTGAGTGTTGCAAACAAGGACAGATTATTTTTACGCGCTTCAGCAATCGGCCTTAGTGTTTTGTGAGCTTGTGTGGCTTACCACTTTGCGGTTGAGACATTATTGCTCCTAGACGTTTCCACTTCACAATAACAGCACGTACAGTTGGTTGGGGCAGCTCTCACAGGGCAGAAATTTGATGAACTAACTTGTTCGAAAGGTGGAATCATATGACACTTGTCAGCAAAGGGTGTGTCTGATATAATCGAATCCACTAATTTAAAGGGTTGTCCACATACTTTTGGCGTATGATCCACTATTGCTAGAGATCCTCAGGAACAACCACACGAACGTGACAGAGGAAAGAAAGATAAACTCACAATGTAATGGAATGATGCAAAATGTAAGGAAACTAATACTGAAGTCGGTGACAGTTATAAAAGTACAGTATGTGGGTATAACTGACAGTGGCTACAGATAGCGTAATCAATGTTGTTTCCATGTCATTTCAATTAAATTACGTTGAACCAACGAGCAATACACGTTGAATTGACGTCTATGCCCAGTATGAAATTAACTCAGTAGGTTTGGCTCAGTACCATCATATCCGCATGACTACAGAAGTCGATAGCTTGGGTCTCCACATTTCATCCCAAGTTATAAGGCCAGCATTTAATGAACTTCAATGTGGAAAAGGTGACATGTTGATCAGTGATATGTTGATCAGGCTGCTGAGGGGAAGATGGCTCATCACAATGGCTGGAACAGAGCGAATGGAAACCATGTTTGATGTATTTGGTACCATTACATTGATTCTGCTCCAGCCATTTACCACAAGCCTATTCTCCACAATTAAGGTACCATCAACCTCTTGTGATGTTCATATGCTTCAGTTTGCTGCCAAATGACTGTTTTCACCTGTTCAGCAATCATAAGGTAAAATGTATTTATATATCCAAATGGCTTATTAATTTGCCTAGCTCTTCTCAATATCTCTTCTCAATGTGTAGATTACAGTTCATGGAGAATGTTATTTCTATCGGAAAAAAATTAAGTAGATGTTCTACTTGGAACCAAGAAGAAAAGTTGAAGATGAGATCCGTACCCTGCAGTTACCCTGAAAGATAGAGTGGTGGTGACCTATAGGATTTCCTGATGCTCTCATTAGCTAAGCTTTTCAAACATGCCTTCATGCCGAAAATGGATGAGCGATAAACTAACATGGTTCTTCAAACAATAGCCTTGTAAGAAGAGAATGTATGTTGGTTCTGTAAATAACTCTTATTAGGTTGGTGTTTTCATTCCTCAAGGGGGCAGCATTACATTACCTTTCCCTAGAATCTGGAGTAGATAACAGTGGGGAGTAGATAACTAGTGTCTGTTTACACATGGTTTCAATCTGCTGACCCAGTGAAACTGCTTTACATTCAACAGTAAATGTTACAGACAATTGACCTTAACTTTCCACCATAGTCATATCATAACTTGCCTAGTGAAATAAAGGTTCAATAATATACAAATGTAAAATAATGGTTGTCAGGTGGTTCTCTTTCACTTAGAAAATGGCTCCTATTGCAGTAGTGTGGGCAACACCAAAATAATGTGTACGGAAATAGTAAATTGAAACATCAAACCGTTTCAGTTTGATTATTTGATGGTTCTATGTCATTGCAAAGGCTACCTCATATGTTGGGCATCGAGGGAGAAGACCCCATCCTTGTCTGATTAGAGATCAAATGGACCAGTTGGACCATATCCTAACTTAAGAACACACACACACACACAGAGAGACATGAGTCACATGACTGGCAGACAGACTTTTTGCATTTTGAAGTCTTAGAACCCCCTGGTGGAGATGACCCATTTCACATCAATGTGTTTTTCATCTGCCACAATCCAATGAATCACAACTCTCTTTCCTCTGATGTCAGAGTAGCAAAGACACCAGCACCTGTGCCTCAGTATCACCATCACTTTGTACTTCAGACTATAGTTATCATGACCACTTTTTCTCAGCCTTAGCTCATCTTTGTCTTCTCAGATCACTCCTATTCCCCAGCGACACACTCTCCACCCTGCAGTGTCCCCCACTCACTCACCCACACCGGACCTGCGCTCTGCCCTGTATGTGACTGGACGGAGGTCTGGTCCTTGTGAGTCATATGTTCTCACCTCTCAATGGCTGACTGCTACAGAGCTCCATATGAGAGGCCCTGAATCACAGCTCTATACCATAGTCCGGCTGTTAGACTGGAGGGAGAAGAGTAGGGCCTGGTGGGTGGTGGTCCGTGTGTCAGTCCTTTCCTCATATGAAATGAACTGTCACAGATTGGAGAGGTGAAAAGTGCTCCTTCCATATTGTGTTTCTGTGTGTGTTAATTATATAAGTCTGACGTGTGTGTGCGTGTACATGTGCCTGTGTGTTGTGGGTGGCAGGGGGAAACGTCTTGCCTTACTGTATGTCGGGATATGCAAAGCTTGTTCTCAAAGGCAATTAATGGAGATGGGGAAGAGAGAGAGATATGGTAACAACAATAAAAATCATAAAAATGGACTGTGTGACGTGTAATGCCTCTGTTGACTCCCCAGCCGTTGTGTCCGTCTGTGAGGGTGAATGGAGCCGTCCTCTATGCAGCACACAAACTTTAACAACAAGTGCTGTGCTTCGACAAAATGTATTATGCGAGAAATGTCGGTGGAAACGATATATATATATATATATATATATATATATATATATATATATATATATATATATATATAACCATCAATTCGAAGTAAACTTGGGAGTCACGCGATGACATGTTACGTGGTCCTCCCACTACGACTCGTTGGGAAAACATGCGTTTTTTTAGGCTACAGATGAAAATACAGTATGAGTGCTGTTGGCTAGAGCGCATAATATCAGTGGCACACACTATATAACGCAACCGTTTTTTGTGAGAAAGCCATCAGTTGAGTTGGGGAAAAAAATATTTAACGTGTATTGGTAATTTAAACGCAAAAATATACAGTATTTTCTGTACCCTACGTCATCACGCACAGCCTTTTATTTGCAACAAGTCAATTTGATGGAAACATCTCTGGTTGGAAAATGTGCATATTGTTTTGATGTGGATTTTAGAATATTTGCATGAAAATCAGATTGCTGTACACAAGACTGTGATCATCTCAAGGACCTTAAACTGTGTTTTACCAAGTGACTGGGTAAGAGTTCTGCAATCCATAATAAATTAGCTGGGTTATGTCATAAAAAATTACACTGGCAGTGGACTGTAACGGTTTGACATGGTTGCAGCAAAGCATACAATGATAGTCAAAAGCTAAGATGTTTGTCATCCTATATGCTCTGAAAGTTAGGGGTTCAACAGTTCTCCTACGATCCTCAAAGTTCTTTGAAGAACCATAGGGTTCTTGGCACTGAAATCCGCCCCCAAAAGGTTCTTCCAAGAACCCCATAGGAGGTGGGGTTCATCGAGGAAAATCCTTAGTTGGTGGGGGTTCTTGCAGGAACCTGACTGCCCAACTGAAAAATTTGGATTTGAATTTGAAAGGATAGCAGGTGCAGGCACTTAACTGAAAAATGTAAAGATCTCCTCAATGTAAGGTAAGGTTTGTCCCTTGTATGATCAAAATGTATATTGTTTTCTGATGATACTATCTATCTTTTCATATTTGTGAAAATCTTTCTATGACAGAAAATGGACACAATTCAATGGATATCAATCAACAAAGTGGTAACAATATGTAGGCTATAAGAATATGTTGAAGGTTATCTGTATTGGGTGCAGATGACTAATTTTTGTATCTGTCTGCAGGTATACAGACGAGAACGCATACAAAGGTACAGTATGTCAATTGGTATTGGTATGTTATGCAGATCACATTTACCATCCTCCTTCCTTACCTCTTCAATGAATATCCCATAGGCCTCTACATTATGGACAAGGTATATGTATGAAAACCATTATCAAAACAGTTTTTTTTCATTCACATTTACCACAAAAACCAAGGTATGAATACTGTTGTGTGCATGTTTTGTTAATCATCAGTATAATTACATTTTTTTTTTAATTCACAGACTTTACCCTCCCGACATCTCTGAATATAACAGAAAACCTATTTGATCACCATGCACTGAAAAATTATTCTGGCTATGGATACAGAGAACATTAACATCAACACGCCAGAGGATATACCCATTGGACTTGGGGCTCTGTTGGGAGTTTACCTCGTATTTTGATTTTTTAATTCTGCTTTGCCACTAAAATCATAAACACTGACAACTAAAATATTGTTATTGTTATTTTTATGCATATTATTATTATTCATAATAATACTTGGTATTGGTATGTTACGCAGATCATAATAATAATAACAGGGGAGGGGGTAGTTCAGATATTAGCCCCAAAAGGTTCTTTGAGGATCCATTAAAAGGGGTAATTTGAAGAACTGTGGGTTCCCCCACAGTTTCAATTTGAAAACCCCTGAAACATCCTCCAGGAACCTTTTATTTTTAGAGTGTACATGTGTTTACCTCTTCAGAACAGGTTGAGTCATGAAGTGTCAAAGTTAAGACTGTGTTTGTCATAAGGCCAGTCTACCTACCCACAGCCTTAAGTTCTGTCTCTTCAGTGTCTCTGTTAAAGCGTCAGGTGTGTTATGGTTAAAGAGACTGACAATTCCAATTAAAGTCTAATCCGATTTTTAATTTACTATAGGGCCTCCTGTTTGTGTGTCAGCACCTAATTCAATTAGGTGCGGGACAGATAAAGGGCATCGTCTGCCCCAGGAGCAATGAGGTGCCTGTAGGTTTCCATAGGTGTCTGTGTGTCTGGCTATACCTCTCACAAACAGGTAAGGAAGAATAGAAGCAATGGTTATATTTTGGGAGAATAAATGACATGCTGATGAAATGTTCATTGTATTTCACAACACAATTCATGGGCCACAGAGTGGCACCTCTAACAGTTGCAAGGCCTTTTCAGAAAATAAACTGACAACTAAGTGAAAAATGTGAAAAATGCAATAGAAAAGGTCAAACTGAAATGTTTATGAAAAGTGTCTGTAGCAGCAAGTCACTGACATTTTGGTCAGGATATTGTGCTGCGCTCAAACCTAGATTCTTTGATAAAACAATTTGTGGGCCTATGTGCCTTCGCCATCATCCACCTGATCTTTTCTAAAGAGTCTTCTTCCTCCCATTTTTAGACACAGAAAATCTATTTGTTGCTGAGGCAAGGTTTCCAGGGAAACAGATGGGTTGATCTAAACCTGAAGAAGGACCAAACATCTGTAAATTAAATCATACAGCCAGCTGCACTGGGATATGCTCCACTGAGTTCACGTTCTGCTGCTGTAGGTATACAGTAGCCTATATCCCAATAAATGTCTAAACATATTTGGCAATGTCAAATCATGTTCCATTGAGAGTTCCAATATGTGAAACAGCACTTGCCCAATGTCTGGAACTCTAAATCACTGGAAATGTCTGCATTATACAGAAAGTGAAAAACGGATCGAAAAAACTGTAAGATGACATTTTGCTGTATGTTTTTCCTTATCTTTTCCACCGGTGTATCATATTTTTTATTTTAAAGCCTATATGGTTTTGACTGATGCTGGAAATTGGTGCAAACTATTTGATGTTGCAGTGTATCTGATATAGATTGTTGTTTTAATTGTATTTGTCTCCATCAAATAAATTAATGGTCACTCTTCACACTAACCACATAGGGTAATTACTCATGAGGGATGATCAACTGGCCAATTATTGATGCCACTTTCTGCATGATGCGATCTAAACACAACAAGAACAACTTAATAAGTTTATACTCATGTCTAAACTTGTGTGCTTAAAGCCTGTTGATTCCTTCATATATATCATGTAAACACGTCCTGTAAGAGTGTATCTCCTGACTAATTCATGAGCTTCAGTGATTGTGACTGGCTCTCTTGAGGATCTCATCATTTTCTCTTATTGGTTGGCACCCAACATCGCCCGGGAGAGTGTATAAAAAGCATCATATTATTCCATCTAGCGCAAGTCGATCTCTAGGGTGCGAAGGAGACTATATAGTTCTGCAAACAGTGCGCGATCCAGAGGAGGCGGGAGAAAACACCTGTTACGGAAGAATCAATTCGACAAAGCAGCCTCCACGTCTTCAGTAAGTTTATTAAGCTGAATTCAACCGTTGTCTAAAATTGAATATTTGTCTCACTCAAGAGCGCATAATGAAATATATTTCGGCACCGAGAGCATATAAACTTCTAATTTTCACTTGTTGCACTTTATTTCCGCGTTAAGATAGGCATAGGCTAATGTAAACTACTACAATATTTACTTTTTAAATAATACATTGACTTTCTTCCAGTGCACCACGTTTTGCTAAAATCTAAGGAGATCCGTCTTGATTCTCTATAAAGGCAGAGTTATTATAAATTCAAGCTTGTGCAAATTCATCACAGACCAGACCTTTAGCCTATACTTTTGTCCTATCTTCCATATCGTAGTTAATATGCACAACATGTCAGTTAAATGTAACTTAACGGAATACAATACAATAGAATACCATGACTGTTAAGAAAGTGGATTTCAATGTGCTTATTAAGGGTGTTTATTGTTACGTAACATTTTAAAACGAACCCATTCAAACCTCAACTAACTTAACAGTGGTTCTAAGATGAATAAATGTACTCTATTGAAAAAATAATGAGTGAAGGCTACATGTGTTATTCTGACTAATGCAGCAGTCTTTATTATTCCACAGGAGCAATATGCTGTGCAGCATGTTGATATATACTCACTGCTACCTAGACAACGTATGAATGTACTACTGTATGAGTACAAATAAGTGTTTTCTTAGCCTTTGTAAATAAATCATGTGCTAACATTGCATGTATTATTTCAGGGATGCAAACTAGTCACCTTTCGGCGAAATTCGGCGTTTTGAATCCAAAATAGGTGACCTGCGTGATTCGTGTAAGCGAAAAATTACTGTCGTTTGGAAAGTTTGAGGTGAGGGAGAAAGTGTGGTGGAACAGGTATTAGCATTGTTAAGTATCTTGCTAGCTGGGTTGAATTCTCCGTTAGCTAGCCAGAGAAATGTTGAGCAACATTAGCCAATTTATCTGATCAAATAATTGAGTTCATGGTGTGAAAATTAGCTTGCTAATAACGTAGACAGCTAGCTAACGTTACAACATCAAATTAGCTAACATTACTAACTTAACCAATTCTATATAGTATTAACTGGTATACGACACCTTGCCGTTGTTGTGCCGAAAATCTCCCATCTGCCTGCTCTATAGAAAGTATTTGACTCTGATGTGTGCCACAGAAAGTATTTGACTCTAGCCACAAAATTAAGGAAATTAGAAGGGGAGGGGGGGAGTAAAATTTAGGGAAGCAATAAACATTTCAGAACAACTACCTGTTGAATAAGACATGGAGAGATGACGAATTTTGGCAAAGAGATGTATTTATAGACTAATACACTTGAAACAAATAGCCAAACCGAAAACTGCAGACATTACTTGCTCCTCCCCGAGACCAAACCGACATAAAATATAAAATGAGACGCAGCCTAACGTGATCAGTAATCTCAACTAGCAGGCAAATTGCAGCAATGAAGAATTGAGTGCGTGCGCGTTCACACGAAGGGGGAGGGGGATTCTGGCAGGGGGGAGATTTTCGGCACAAAACTGTTCCTCAAGTTATAACGCGTTAGTTGCTTACTGGACCCTGGAAATCTGTGTGAAATGTTAACTAGCTAACGAACTAACCACTATCTGTTAACTCATGTTTCCCTATACAGTATGTGGTTCATTTTCAGATTGAGAGAATTAGGTGGAAATGAGGCGTTGCTTGTTATTAAGCAAGTGGAGCTGGAGCTGGGCCTGGTTTAAACTGGATGCCACTATAGATGTGAAAAGAAAACCACACACTTTCCCTCTTTCTCGCTTTTGCTGGCACATTGTAGAACAGATGTCCACAGGCATAAAGTGTACAATGTAATAATGTGCAGTGTACTCCGAAGATATTGTTTTTGTTGTGTTGAACTTGACAGTAGCATGTGTGAGTGAGGGGGGATTATATATTGTTTTACTCAGTGAACGTTATTTTTGCCCACATGTAGCTTTGTGCACTTGATCGATGTCTATAGTGGCCACTATAATAGAGTAAAAATAGAAAGCCTGTTTGTTTCATTCTACTTTAAGATGTTTTTTTCCAAAGTGTGTTTTTTTCTCCCATTTATGTGTGTGGTCACAAGCGTTTTATTATAAAGATTGTCACGGATAACTACAATATTAGGGTATTGTTTTTTTCTCAAGACTTGAGTGTCATTTGCAGTGAAGTCTAGGCAACAAATAACATTGGATTGCTTTCTTTAAATTTTTTAGCTGTAAGTTAGGTTCACATGAACCACTTTATTTTACACATAGACTGATCATGTAGATCATATTCTTGGTTGTTTAATTAGTTAAAACCTGCATTTCCCCCTAGCAGGGATTTTTTCCATGTTTCAGTGAAGAAGAAAAAAAGTGTCACTTTTTTGGGCCATCACCCTGATTCTTTACATACAGTTGAAGTCGGAAGTTTACATACACCTTAGCCAAATACATTTAAACTCAGGTTTTCACAATTCCTGACATTTAATCCTAGTAAAAATGCCCTGTCTTAGGTCAGTTAGGATCACTACTTTATTTGAAGAATGTGAAATGTCAGAACAATAGTAGAGAGAATGATTTATTTCAGCTTTTATTTCTTTCGCCACATTCCCAGTGGGTCAGAAGTTTACATACACTCAATTAGTATTTGGTAGCATTGCCTTTAAATTGTTTAACTTGGATCAAACATTTTGGGTAGCCTTCCACAAGCTTCCCACAATAAGGTGGGTGAATTTTGGCCCATTCCTCCTCACAGAACTGGTGTAAATGAGTCAGGTTTGTAGGCCTCCTTGCTCGCACACGCCTTTTCAGTTCTGCCCACAAATGTTTTATAGGATTGAAGTCAGGGATTTGTGATGGCCACTCCAATACCTTGACTTTGTTGTCCTTAAGCCATTTTGCCATAACTTTGGAAGTATACTTGGGGTCATTGTCCATTTGGAAGACCCATTTGCGACCAAGCTTTAACTTCCTGTCTGAGGTCTTGAGATGTTTCTTCAATAAATCCACATAATTGTACATCCTTATGAAGCCATCTATTTTGCGAAGTGCACCAGTCCCTCCTGCAACAAAGCACCCCCACAACATGATGCTGCCACCCCTGTCCTTCACGGTTGGGATGGTGTTCTTCGGCTTGCAAGCATCCCCCTTTTTCCTCCAAGCAGAATGATGGTCACCTTGACTAAACAGTTCTATTTTTGTTTCATCAGACCAGAGGACATTTCTCCAAAAAGTACGATCTTTGTCCCCATTTGCATTTGCAAACCGTAGTCTGGCTTTTTTATTGTGGTTTTGGAGCAGTGGCTTCTTCCTTATTGCGCAGCCTTTCAGGTTATGTCGATATAGGACTCGTTTTACTGTGGATATAGATACTTTTGTACCTGTTTCCTCCAGCATCTTCACAAGGTCCTTTGCTGTTGTTCTGTGATTGATTTGCACTTTTCGCACCAAAGTACGTTCATCTCTAGAAGACAGAACGCGTCTCCTTTCTGAGCAGTATAATGGCTGCGTAGTCCCATGGTGTTTATACTTACATACTATTGTTTGTACAGATGAACGTGGTACCTTCAGGCGTTTGGAAATTGCTCCCAAGGATAGGATGAACCAGACTCTCTGAGATCTTGGCTCATTTCTTTTGATTTTCCCATGATGTCAAGCAAAGAGGCACTGAGTTTGAAGGTAGGCCTTGAAATACATCCACAGGTACACCTCCAATTGACTCAAATTATGTCAATTAGCCAATCGGAAGCTTCTAAAGCCATGACATCATTTTCTGGAATTTTTAAAGGCACAGTCAACTTAGTGTATGTAAACTTCTGACCCACTGGAATTGTGATACAGTGAATTATAAGTGAAACAATCTGTCTGTAAACAATTGTTGGAAAACTGACTTGCCAAATGACTTGAGTTTTAGTGACTCCAACCTAAGTGTATGTAAACTTCTGACTTCAACTGTACCTCTTATTTAGGCTGCTAAATATTTTTTTTATTCAACACCTCTATAATTAAGCAATAAGGCACGAGGGTGGTGTGATATATGGCCAATATACCACAGCTAAGGGCTGTTCTTATGTACGACACAATGCAGAGTGCTAGGTCACAGCCCTTAGCCATGGTATATTGGCCTTATATCACAAACCCCAAGGTGCCTTATTGCTATTATAAACTGGTTACCAAAGTAATTAGAGCTGTAAAAATAAATGTTTTGTCTTACCCGTGGTATACTGTCTGATATACCACAGCTTTCAGCCAATTAGCATTCAGGGCTGGAACCACACAGTAGTGCTTAAGAACAGCCCTTAGCCGTGGTATATTGGCCATATACCACACCCCCTCAGGCCTTACTGCTTAAGTATACACTTGACACATTGGGGTCAATTTAATTGATTTCATCGTTTTTAGATTCAGTTAACCATTTCTTACACAGATATAGCAACAGTTGTAATGTGATTTACTCAGTGTGTTAATTCATGTATTTCATAACTGCTGCCATGTTTGTGCTTTTGCCTCCAGACAGAGAAACACCCTTGTATCCCACCTGGTGAAGCCCAGTGGGATAATGTGGGTTCTGGACAAGATCCGTGGGTCAGTAGAGACCACTGTTCTCCGGCGGGGGGAGAATGGGGTCAAGGACAGCAATACTCCAGTCTACAGCAACGTCCTCACCCCTGATAAGATCCCTGACTTTTTCATTCCCCCCAAGCTGGTCTGCTGCCCCCCAGAGCCTGAGACCCTGGACGTCGTCAAGCCGAAGGAGGGGCTGCGGCCCTCGGCCTCTGAGCAGACCATTGGCAGTAAGAAAATCAGCAGCCCTCGCAGCCCGCGTCTGGTTGCCAAGCTAGCTGGGGACACCAAGAACCTGTTGAGGGCCGCCAACCGTCACATTATCCAGATAGAGAGCGCTGATGACATGGTGGCAGGGGACACCAACGCTGATCCTCAGTCTCAGACCGCTATGTCACTGCCCTACGTCCCCAAGACCCAGACTTCCTATGGTTTTGCCACTTTGATGGAGAGCCCCCACACCCGCCGCAAGGAGTCCCTTTTCCACTGTGACCAGACCAGCCCCCTGACCTCTCCCAACTCCCAGAGGAAGGGGAAGAGCAGCGTTAGCGAATGCAACCACCTCAACCCCCCTGACTTCAACGCCTCTCACAACCCATACCGCTACTTTAGTGGAGGGGAGAGTGATACCTGTTCCTCGGCTGAGTCCTCTCCCTTCAACTCCCCACTTCTCTCCCGCTCTGCCTCGCTGCTCAAAGTCTTCACCCACGAGACACAGGCAAAGGTGGTGAAAGCCAAGAGGACGTTTGCCCGCCACAGCTCCTTGTCCACAGACGAGTGCAGCTCAACCGAGCCCAGTCCCAATGTGCTGCGGCGGCTCCACTCCTCTTCACTCCATGGCGGTGGGCCGTCGGACCGGGAGCACACCGTCAACCTACACAAGGGCGGCAGGGTGAGGCTCAGCGCCGACTACGATGCTGGCACAGCCCGCCTGCGCATTCGTATTCTGGCTGCCGAAGAGCTCTACGACAAGATGTACGACATTAAGAGCATCAACTGCTGCGTGTCACTGTACCTCAACCCTGGCAAGCTGCAGAAACAGCGGAGCACTATCATCAAGAACAGCCGAAATCCTGTGTTCAACGAGGACTTCTTCTTTGACTCTGTGACCTCAGTGCAGGTGAAGAACCTAGCAGTGAAGATCAAGGTGGTGAATAAGGGCACCAGCCTGAAGAGAGACACTCTGCTGGGGGAGAAAGAGATCCCTCTGGGGAAGCTGCTCCATGGCCTCTAGGTCTGTCCTGACGATGCAGAATAGTACTCTGACTAACACAGAATGAGACTATGAATGATAATGTGCGTGAAAAAAGATATGTAACTGGGGTTAGATGTTTGCTTGGTCTTCCCTGTATTCACATAGAACTGTCTGAAAGGAAGTCAATGTCTGGTCTGGTCTAGCAGTTTAACTCTTAGCTGGTCACCTCCTCAACCTTCTATTCCCTGAACCTGAAGCCCTGCACAGCCCAACTTGTAAATCATGTGGTGGACAATCGAATATGGCACAGGTCAAAAAACACCTGCTCGTTTGAGGGACTCACTTTTTGTACTCTCTTGATCTCAACGTTGAATGTCGCATGGTTGCAATTACATGTGACTCAGACAATACAGGATGCGAGTCTCTATGATTCAGTTTTTATTCAGCACTACAATGCTTTTATGGATCAGGGCGTCTTTGATGTTGCCACTATAACTTGATGTGCAAATTATCCTTTGATCCTTATTGTTGTTGCGATCCACAGTAGCCTACTACCGGAAGGAAGGCCAGTCTGTTATGTGACCACAATGTCCAAAACCTGGAGAATAGAGATCAGACGTCACCGTCTGCTTCCCTAGCGCTTGGCATGAATATGTAAATGCAGTGATATGTTAGCAGTTTGTACTTCAGTTTCATAACGCCCACAAGCCTTACCAAGAGTGATAGATAGACAGAAAGAGAGAGTGACAGAGGGAGGGGGGAGGGTGTATGCATTACATTTTAAAGAGTGTGACATTATTCAAAGGTGTTGAACATAATTTTATACATAGATGTTGTATTTGTATAAGACATATGCTTCAGTATGATGTATACTGCATGACCAAGAGTATATGGACACCTACTCGTCAAACATCTCATTCCAAAATCATGGGCATTAATATGGAGTTGGTCCCCCCTTTGCTGCTATAACAGCCTCCACTCTTCTGGTAAGGCTTTCCACTAGATGTTGGAACATTTCTGCAGGGATTTGCTTCCATTCAGCCATTAGTGAGGTTGGGCACTGATGTTGGGCGATTAGGCCTGGCTCGCAGTTGGCGTTCCAATTCATCCCAAAGCTGTTCGATGGGGTTGAGGTCAGTGCTCTGTGCAGGCCAGTCAAGTTCTTCCACACTGATCTCAACAAACCATTTCTGTATGGACCTCGCTTTGTGCATGTGGGTATTGTGATGCTGAAACAGGAAAGGGCCTTCCCCAAACTGTTGCTGCAAACTTGATTTTATACACGTCAGCAACGGGTGTGGCTGAAATAGCCGAATCCACTAATTTGAAGGGGTCTCCACATACTTTTACAACATTATGACTTTGTAAATTGTGTACTGCTGGAGAGTGAATGATTAGCAGCCATCTGACCCTGAAAACCTTATAATTTGCTGACTTCATTATTATGATGGTGACCTGTGTTTTCCACTCCTGACAAGCCACTAGGCCAGAGGACTGAGAAAGGAAAAACATTTACAATAAAAAATATTTACAGTAAACATTATTTGACATGAAGGATAGCCTTCTACTCTCTGCATGTGCTCTGCTGTCCTTTAAAATGAATTACAATACATCTGATCTGATTGCAATTTCAAGAAGGAGACAGAGGAAAGAAGCAGAGGTTGTTTCTGCAGATGGTTAAAGGGTCACCACACACATTCATCTTTGAGATATGGAGTCATTTAATCATGTCAAACATGACTATTTTACAGAAAATAGCCATTATTTTTGTGAGTTACATTCCCTGTCATGTTTTAACCTAGACGATACAATAGAGTTCTCTACAATACCATTGCTTTTCTCCAAGCTTATACTTTATATAACTTTGTTTGGCTCTAACTGTGAGGATTTTGTTATTGTGGAAAATCTGAAATCTGCTACGATACTATTAAATGATTCATCTGTGTGTGCTCAATGCTCATGCTATGCCTGCTGTACATGGGTGCGTGCTCACTGAGTTGTAACCAATCCCTTCTTTGGATTACATTGGCATGACTAAAAAACTAAAATATTGTCAGTAGATTTTATAATACTTCATTGTAGTAGGCTGGGGTCAAAATGTAGCCTAAGTGCTTTTATGATGAAAATTTAATTAAATCAAAAAGTGAGTAGTGTATTTTGGGGATTGCCAACTATTTTTGTAATTGATTGTCTTTTCTTGTTTCTCATCTACAGATGTAGGATTTTAATTTGAGCCAGTTTTCTACAGTAGTAAAATAATCCTGTGGCAGCAGGAAATGTGAATTATTATGTGGATTATAATTAATGAACATTGTTGTGGGCTTTGATACATTTTTCGTTAGGGCAAATCAAGTCTGAATTTTCCAATTGGAAATTGCAATCTTTAGAATCCTTTTTAAAACTCAAATACACGACAAGTTTGCATTTCCTACTGTGCAGAAAAATTCTCAGCAACGAAAGAGTTATCAAATTAAGATCTTACATCTGTATTTAAAAAGACAGCCCAATGTACATTTGAACCAGGAATAATTCTCCTGAGAAATGAAAACTGTGCTGGAAGCTATCTCACTCAACAGGTTAGATACGCAATTAAAACATGTAAAAAAAGATCAGCAAAAATTTAAAATGGATTCAATTAACTTTCTCCTCATGACTGTGTTTTCAATTATGCTATGATTTGAAGTGCTTTAAATACTGTAGGCCAGATCTCCTTGCTGATTATCTTCTATACCAACCACAGGGTTAATTATCCTGGTTGAATACACTGTAAATATATATATCTTACTAACTAGGCTGCTTATGGTGCCCAGGTGTGTTGTTTTGTGGGATGCCAGTGGGAGGGCTTACTGTCAGCTAAATAATGGATAAATATATGTTTTATACATGCAGTCATGTATCAAATGAATACAGTGATTTTAGATCTGAGCACCTGATTTCTAACAGTGGAGGAATACCCACTATCCTCTAAGATGTGTGTTTTTCTCTGTTTGTTATGGGGAAGCCCAACACCTCTATTGGGGGTGCAGAAAACCTGCAGATGTATAATGTATATAGCCACTTTAAATGGGTTTGCCATCATAGTATGGACTTGCTTTTTAGAATTAGACCTCTGCTTGATGCATTAGATACACAGTTAGCCAATTTGATTGCCAACCTTGATTTAAGTCTCTGAGGGATTGCCAGAATGAACTTTACAATTAGCTAGCTGTTGGTGTTCGGAAATCCTTCCTCGTTATTCTGTGCTAAATGGCTATTTAATTACACAAGCTAAAAAGGTCTGACTGTCAATTTTTTAAAATTAAACTCGGAAGACTGCTTATGCGAAATAATGAAAGTGGGGAGGATATTTATTTCAGTGATCTAATTTCTGCAGTGGAGAGAAGATGTTTAATATGCTGAACTTGTTCTGTTTCTCAAGAAAATGAAACAAGTGCCAATCCGTCATACTTGATGCCAAATTCTTTAATTGTTATCTCAAGGTGTTAGATAAATGATGGATGCTAGTTAGTTTCTATCTACTGTATTGTTATTGTTGGTGTGAGTACTTATGTATTTTATACTATGATGTCATTAGTAATGGACACCTGTGGGTTTTCCTGACTGTTCCTCAAACTGTGTTGATATAGGCCTATGTATGACTATGAAATGCCTTGATTAAAAGCAAATTTATTGTAGATTCTTCATGTCATCATTACTACTTTGTTGACATAATGACATTATACAAATCAGCGCTATAGCAGTGACCTCACATTGTGTTAATCATCAGATCTGATACAACAGTGATTCTCATATTAGGGCTCTATTCAATTGGTATTGCGGAAATTCAGCTTTACAGTGTGATTGAAAGTTAAAAGCAATGTTCCCGTGTTAGCGGAGACTGCGTTCACGGTAAACGCTGCGTATGTCGGCTCAATCGGAAATTACCTTGCCATTCCTAGCGTGCAATCTATAACGATTCAGTGATACTGATTGAATAGAGCCCTTAGTGTGCTAGTCAGAATAAGAGTTCAGAGAATACATTACTAATAATGATTTTAGAGTCCCAAAGGCACATGGCTCCATTATCTCCACATAATTGTACACCTCTGCCTAAGAATATGTCTTCTGTGTGAATCAGTAGGGCACCTAATCAGAGCAGGTTCTGATGAAGCAGCAGTCATTAAAGCAGCAATCCTCTCTACAGTGTCTAAGGGTCAGTCCAATTACTGCAGTCACCCACTGTCAGCTCTTTATCACATGAACTCATGGAGTCAATTAGATCCTGGATTGTGCCAAGGAAACTCAGTCTGTAGTGTCCCGTATCTTATCAACATATGCTTCGCAGCTGTAATATGTGTCCAATAACTCCTTATCTGATCTCCTCTGATGGCAGTTTAAGTTCAAATTATAATCACTAAGAAGTATTTCACATTTTGTTATACTGTCCTGTGAGTGTGAACTTTCTTAAGGTATTATCCGACAAGTGGTCAGGTTCCTCATTAACCTCTAAAAATCTAAGCCGTTGGCTAAATTGTTTTAAGATGATCATTCCATGGATCGTTTAGCTATTTGATTTTGAATTTTAGGACCCCTTTAGGTATCCCCAAAAAAGAAAATCAAAATATTTGATAAAACATTGAATTTGGCCTTTACTGCTATTGCCCATAGAAACGCATTGAATAACATATTCATAAATGGCAAAATAGACAGTAAAAAGATAAATCATAAGGAATAAGGTTTTGAAGTGTCTGTCCTATATCTAAGGGAAATAATAAATATATGGATATATATATATAAAGTGCCTTGCGAAAGTATTCGGCCCCCTTGAACTTTGCGACCTTTTGCCACATTTCAGGCTTCAAACATAAAGATATAAAACTGTATTTTTTTGTGAAGAATCAACAACAAGTGGGACACAATCATGAAGTGGAACGACATTTATTGGATATTTCAAACTTTTTTTAACAAATCAAAAACTGAAAAATTGGGCGTGCAAAATTATTCAGCCCCCTTAAGTTAATACTTTGTAGCGCCACCTTTTGCTGCAATTACAGCTGTAAGTCGCTTGGGGTATGTCTCTATCAGTTTTGCACATCGAGAGACTGACATTTTTTCCCATTCCTCCTTGCAAAACAGCTCGAGCTCAGTGAGGTTGGATGGAGAGCATTTGTGAACAGCAGTTTTCAGTTCTTTCCACAGATTCTCGATTGGATTCAGGTCTGGACTTTGACTTGGCCATTCTAACACCTGGATATGTTTATTTTTGAACCATTCCATTGTAGATGTTGCTTTATGTTTTGGATCATTGTCTTGTTGGAAGACAAATCTCCGTCCCAGTCTCAGGTCTTTTGCAGACTCCATCAGGTTTTCTTCCAGAATGGTCCTGTATTTGGCTCCATCCATCTTCCCATCAATTTTAACCATCTTCCCTGTCCCTGCTGAAGAAAAGCAGGCCCAAACCATGATGCTGCCACCACCATGTTTGACAGTGGGGATGGTGTGTTCAGCTGTGTTGCTTTTACGCCAAACATAACGTTTTGCATTGTTGCCAAAAAGTTCAATTTTGGTTTCATCTGACCAGAGCACCTTCTTCCACATGTTTGGTGTGTCTCCCAGGTGGCTTGTGGCAAACTTTAAACAACACTTTTTATGGATATCTTTAAGAAATGGCTTTCTTCTTGCCACTCTTCCATAAAGGCCAGATTTGTGCAATGGACAGAGTCTCCCACCTCAGCTGCAGATCTCTGCAGTTCATCCAGAGTGATCATGGGCCTCTTGGCTGCATCTCTGATCAGTCTTCTCCTTGTATGAGCTGAAAGTTTAGAGGGACGGCCAGGTCTTGGTAGATTTGCAGTGGTCTGATACTCCTTCCATTTCAATATTATCGCTTGCACAGTGCTCCTTGGGATGTTTAAAGCTTGGGAAATCTTTTTGTATCCAAATCCGGCTTTAAACTTCTTCACAACAGTATCTCGGACCTGCCTGGCGTGTTCCTTGTTCTTCATGATGCTCTCTGCGCTTTTAACGGACCTCTGAGACTATCACAGTGCAGGTGCATTTATACGGAGACTTGATTACACACAGGTGGATTGTATTTATCATCATTAGTCATTTAGGTCAACATTGGATCATTCAGAGATCCTCACTGAACTTCTGGAGAGAGTTTGCTGCACTGAAAGTAAAGGGGCTGAATAATTTTGCACGCCCAATTTTTCAGTTTTTGATTTGTTAAAAAAGTTTGAAATATCCAATAAATGTCGTTCCACTTCATGATTGTGTCCCACTTGTTGTTGATTCTTCACAAAAAAATACAGTTTTATATCTTTATGTTTGAAGCCTGAAATGTGGCAAAAGGTCGCAAAGTTCAAGGGGGCCGAATACTTTCGCAAGGCACTGTATATACAATACCATTCAAAAGTTTGGGGTCACTTAGAAAGAAGCAATACAACTTCTTTAGACTAGTTGAGTGTCTGGAGCATCAGCATTTGTGGGTTTGATTACAGGCTCAAAATGTCCAGAAACAAAACTTTCCTCTGAAACTCGTCAGTCTATTCTTGTTCTGAGAAATGAAGGCTATTTCATGTGAGAAATTGCCAAGAAACTGAAGGTCTCATACACCACTGTGTACTACTCCCTTCACAGAACAGTGCAAACTGGCTCTAACCAGAAGAAAGGTCTTTTTTGAGCCTGTAATCGAACCCACAAAGGCTGACGCTCCAGATACTCAACAAGTCTAAAGAAGGACAGTTTTATTGCTTCTTTAATCAAGACAACAGTTTTCAGTTGTGCTAACCTAATTGCAAAAAGGTTTTCTAATGATCAATTGGCCTTTTAAAATGATAAACTTGGATTAGCTAACACAACGTGCCATTGGAACACAGGAGTGATGGTTGCTGTTTCCAGCTACGATAGTCATTTACAACATTAGCAATGTTTTCACTGTATTTCTAATCAATTTGATGTTATTTTAATGGACAATAAATGTGCTTTTCTTTCAAAAAGATGGACATTTCTAAGTGACCCCAAACTTTTAAATGGTAGTTTATATACAGTACCAGTCAAAGGTTTGGACACACCAACTCATTCAAGGGTTTTTATTTATTTTTACTATTTTCTACATTGTAGAATAATAGTGAAGACATCAAAACTATGAAATAAGACATGGAATCATGTAGTAACCAAAAAAGTGTTAAATAAATCAAAATATATCAAGAATGCCGTTCGGATAGTTTGTACCGTGAGAAGACAGATTTTTGGGTTGTCTCATGGTCTGACAAACACCTCTGTAGCTCGGCCTCCTTCCACCGCAGATGTGGAAGGCCGACATTGACGAATGCGGAGGATTGAGTCGAAGCCCACTAAAAAAATGGATATCTCTAGCTTAAAGATCCACTATGCAGAAATCGCTCTGCCATTTCCAGGTTGCTAAAATTCTAATAGTTGGCCTAATTTCAGTTTATGTGACAAAACAAGCATTGTATCTAAACCCCTGTGAAATATATTTTCCATTAACAAGAATATTGTACATTCTGCTGTTTGAAGCTGGATCGCAAAAGGAAAAGATGCAAAAACTCAACTTCAGAAGCATAGAAATAGCACACATAGAACAATCTACTGCTTCTTAGACTTGCTTCAACGTGAATTTTCTATGATACTTAGATTGACACATGGGGCCTCCTACCCAGATGCACACTCTCTCTCTCTCTCTCTCTCTCTCTCTCTCTCTCTCTCTCAAATACTGTATATATTATCTGATCTAGCTGTATGGCAGCATGGCACACCTGTTCCTCCAAATTAGGCCCAGACCCTGTACCTGTCTATCCTTACCCGGCTGTGCCTTCTATAAAGGAGCCTCTGTCCCCTTCTGGGTTTTTTTGGCTACAGGCTGTTTCCAACCATCCATAAACAGCAACAGCAGATCTTGTTTCTGTTTAATTGTCAGTTTCAGTTGACATATTCTAAAGTCAAACCATTTGTTTGGAAGTGTAGAACCAATCTTGGCAGCCACATCAGGAGGGGGGTGAGTGGGAGTTGGTTCCAAGACAGCATGCAGGAGAAAACAGCTGGTACAAACATGGATACAGATGGTAATTGCTGTCATGGCAGAAATCAAAAAAGAGATATAAAATGAAGTAAATAGAAACAACCAGTCAGAACATACAAGTAACTGTCTAAATAATAGAATCACTTGAGTAAATGAGGGATACAAAGTACATTAAAAGTCAGTGCTTCCACACAGGTTTATTAACATCCCATCATGCTTATGGTCATGTTTAAAATGCTGGGCAGGCCATTATTTTGGTTATCATGGCTATGCCCCCATAGGATGACAATGCCCCCATCCATACGACATGAGTAGTCACTGAATGGTTTGATGAGCATGAAAACTATGTAAATCATATGCCTTGACCGTCTCAGTCACCAGAACTCAACCCAATTGAACACTTATGTGAGATTCTGGAGCGTTGCGTGAGACAGTGTTTTCCACCACCATCAACAAAACACAAAATGATTGTATTTTTTTGTGGAAGAATGTTGTCGTATCCCTCCAATAGAGTTCCAGACCATTGTAGAATCTATGCCAAGGCATATTGAAGCTGTTCTGGCTGTTGGTGAACCAACGCTCTATAAAGACAGTTTATGTTGGTCTTTCCTTTATTATGGCAGTTACAGTTGAAGTCAGAATATTGCATACACTTAGGTTGGAGTCATTAAAACTCGTTTTTCAACCACTCCATAAATGTTTTGTTAACAAACTATAGTTTTGGAAAGTTGGTTAGGACATCTACTTTGTCATTTTTCCAACAATTGTTTACAGACAGATTATTTCACTTATAATTCACTGTATCACAATTCCAGTGGGTCAGAAGTTTACATACACTAAGTTGACTGTGCCTTTAAACAGCTTGGAAAATTCCAGAAAATGATGTCATGGCTTTAGAAGCTTCTGATAGGCTAATTGACATCATTTGAGTCAATTGGAGGTGTACCTCTGGATATATTTCAAGGCTTACCTTCAAACTCAGTGCCTCTTTGCTTGACATCATGGGAAAATCAAAAGAAATCAACCAAGACCTCAGAAAAACAATTGTAGACCTCCACAAGTCTGGTTCATCCTTGGGAGCAATTTCCAAACAGTTGAAGATACCACATTCATCTGTACAAACAATAGTACGCAAGTATAAACACCATGGGACTACGCAGCTGTTATACAGCTCAGCAAGGAAGAAGCCACTGCTCCAAAACCACAATAAAAAAGCCAGACTACGGTTTTTAAGTGCACATGTGGACAAAGATCGTACTTTTTGGAGAAATGTCCTCTGGTCTGATGAAACAAAAATAGAACTGTTTGGCCATAATGACCATTGTTATGTTTGGAGGGAAAAGGGGGAGGCTTGCAAGCCGAAGAACACCATCCCAACCGTGAAGCACGGGGGTGGCAGCATCATGTTGTGGGGGTGCTTTTCTACAGCAGCACTTCACAAAATAGATAGAATCACGAGGAAGGACAATTATGTGGATATATTGAAGCAACATCTCAAGACATCAGTCAGGAAGTTAAAGCTTGGTTGCAAATGGGTCTTCCAAATTATCAATGACCCCAAGCATACTTCCAAAGTTTTGGCAAAATGGCTTAAAAACAACAAAGTCAAGGTATTGGAGTGGCCATCACAAAGCCCTGACCTCAATCCTATAGAACATTTGTGGGCAGAACTGAAAAAGTGTGTGCAAGCAAGGAGGCCAAAATTCACCCAACTTATTGTGGGAAGCTTGTGGAAGGCTACCCGAAACGTTTGTCCCAAGTTAAACAATTTAAAGGTAATGCTACCAAATACTAATTGAGTGTATGTAAACTTCTGACCCACTGGAATATGATGAAAGAAATAAAAGCTCAAATAAATAATTCTCTCTACTATCATTCTGACATTTCACATTCTTAAAATAAAGTGGTGATCCTAACTAACCTAAAACAGGGCATTTTTACTAGGATTAAATGTCAGGAATTGTGAAAAACTGAGTTTAAATGTATTTGGCTAAGGTGAATGGAAACTTCCGACTTCAACTAATCAATAGATTTCAATATCTGTCTGCTTTTCCTCCTCATCAAAACCTCCATCCCTAATTTACCAGAGAGACTGTTAGGTTTCACATAAACAGCAGTGGCAATCAACAGCGGGCCACCTGCACAGATAACACTGCCATGCTGCTCGAAATGTTTTCACATTTTCTTCATCTGCCCCTGTACATTTCCATCTCCCCTGGTTTGTAAATTGATTTATGATGTTGTCTCTGCTGAGTGTCGGGGGTGGATGGTGCTGGCATTAGAATACAATGGAGCAGGGATTCTGACTGAATGCTTCACTCCCTGTATATTTTTTAACTATGAGCCTCTATAAAATTCAATTGTGGCAATTTCCATCCCTGGCTTCCTAGACTTTAGGGAGTTAAGGTTGAGGGCTATTATTGGCATTCAGATTACTATGGCAACCACAGAACATGAAATCCAGAGACGGGTCTGAGTGAAGGAAGGAGAGCGAGAGAAAGATGTTATGTTATGAAACTGTTTCCCTGTAAAAAAAAAAAAAAAAGCCCAAACGATCAAGAACAGATTCAAGTCAACACCCGGCTTCCTTTCAGGCCTGATCAGAAAGTGACTGCACACTGAACATCCCTACTTACCAATGTAGACGTAATGGTTTAAAAAGACTTATAGAGCAGGTGTGTTATCTTGTTATTATAGAGCAGGTGTGTTATCTTGTTATTATAGAGCAGGTGTGTTATCTTGTTATTACAGAGCAGGTGTGTTATCTTGTTATTATAGAGCAGGTGTGTTATCTTGTTATTATAGAGCAGGTGTGTTATCTTGTTATTATAGAGCAGGTGTGTTATCTTGTTATTACAGAGCAGGTATGTTATCTTGTTATTATAGAACAGGTGTGTTATCTTGTTATTTTAGAACAGGTGCGTTATTTTGTTATTATGTTATTATAGAACAGGTGCGTTATCTTGTTATTATAGAGCAGGTGTGTTATCTTGTTATTATAGAGCAGGTGTGTTATCTTGTTATTATAGAGCAGGTGTGTTATCTTGTTATTATAGAACAGGTGTGTTATCTTGTTATTATAGAGCAGGTGTGTTATCTTGTAGGCGGAAAGTAGGAACAGAGAGACCTGATCTGATTTGCCCGAAGTGGGGACAAGGAATGATTGTGTACCCATCTCAGATATTTGTATATATACTGAACAAAAATATAAACACAACATGCAACAATTTTAAAGATTTTACTGAGTTACAGTTCACATAAGGAAATCTGTCAATTAAAATAAATTCATTAGGCCCTAATCTATGGATTTCACATAACTGGGCAGGGGTGCAGCCATGGGTGGGCCTGGGAGGGCATAGGCCCACCCACTTGGCAGCCAAGCCCACCCACTGGGGAGCCAGGCCCAGCCAATCAGAATTAGTTTTCCCCCCACAAAGGGGCTTTATTATTAAATACTCCTCAGCACCCCGTTTGAGGTCATTTGGACATACTGCCAAATTCTCTAAAATGACGTTGGAGGCGGTTTATGGTAGAGAAATGAACATTGAATTATCTGGCAACAGCTCTGCTGGACATTCTTGCAGTCAGCATGCTCCCTCAAAACTTGAGACATCTGTGGCATTGTGTTGTGTGAGAAAACTGTACATTTTAGAGTGGCATTTTATTGTCCACAGCACAAGGTGCAATTGTGTCATGATCGTGCTGTTTAATCAGCTTCTTGATATGCCCCACCTGTCAGGTGGATGGATTTTCTTGGCAAAGGAGAAATACTCGCAAACATGAATGTAAACAATTGTGTGCACATAATTTGAGAGTAATTCGCTTTTTGTGCATATGGAACATTTCTGGGAATTTGTTTTTCATCTCATGAAACATGGGACCAACACTTACATGTTGCATTTATATTTTTGTTCAGTGTACATAGTCCAGCAAGTTGTTTCCTTTCGTGTGGCAGGATAAATGTTGGTGATATTTTGGAAAAAATGTGTTTTAAACGTGCTTGATTAAAATCACCTGCAAATTAAGACTGCTTCCGGGTGAGAGGATTCTTGCTGGCTAAAGTTATTTTACAGTTCGCTGAGGGCCGCCTTGGTGTTTGCTCGTGGTGGTATGTACACAGCTGTGATAAGAACACACATGAATTCCCTCTGCATATGGTGGGGTTGGCATTTTAGCATCAGAAACTCCAGGTCAGGTGAACAGGAGCTCGAGATGTTTTCAACTTCGGTACACCAGGAATTGATGAGGAATCATACACCTCCCCTTACTCTTACCAGAAGCCACTGTTCGATCCATATGGAAAATGAAAAGCTGCATGGTTGAATAGCAGAGTCAAGTGTATTGTCTGTAAGCCATGTCTCTGTAAAATCAAAGACACAGCATTCCCTGATGTCCCTCTGCGAACGAAGCCTTGCTTTGAGTTCACAAAGTTTATTTTCCGCGATTGGACAATAGCCAGCAGGATACTAGAAAGAGGAGGCCATGTAGCCCACCTTTTCAGCCTAGATTGGAGTCAAAAAAAAACATCAGGTTTTTATTTGGGGCCTCTGAGTACAGTAAGTACAGCTGTACAATGTACTCTTAGAAGTAAAGGAGCCTCTAATAACCTTTTGGGGTTCAAAAGATTGCCACTGTGGGGGAACCGTTTCAGGTTAAAAAGGTTCCTTGAAGAACCCCTCTAAAAAGGTTATTCAAGGAACCCCTGTGTAAAGGTTAAAACAGGAACCCTTTTGTTATGGGAGGGGTTTGGTCGATGGTAAATGTCATTCTTGTTCATCAAGTTTGTACAATGAAAATTTAAATTCTTCTTGAAAATGTATGCATATTACATATTCCAATATAATATTAATAATATGAACATTGCTGATTGCATATTGTACCGAAGTGGTAATTACTCCAACATCGGTATTTGTACAGGCGCTTAAGGAATTCATTCATCTCTGTAAGCCTCATTGAAGCTACGAAACTGTCAGTGTTCAACCTTATCATGAGATGACAATACAACAGAACAGATTAAAAGAAATGACATTTACTCTCACTGGTGGCCAAAAATAACCATATGAAGACCACGCCCCTACAAAGCCATGTCTTAATAACACAGCATCAACAACCCAACCTGGTTCTTTTTAAAGAAAGCAACCCAACTAAGTGACCCAATGCATGTAACTCAGCAGTTGGGTCATCCAAACAACCCAGCATTTTTAAGTGTAGGCTAGGTTGAAAATACTGTAGCTAGCTAGCGACCTAAGCTAACACCTAATAATTATCATATTTTCCTCTTCTTCTGATTATGGCAGCACAACAAATCCAAGTGCTCTGCAAGTGCTCTAATTCATCAAGACAAACATAAGTGTTACTTGTATGACACTTTGAGTAAATATTAGTATTGGTGTATTGGTGTTCCTGCCATTTTTAGTTGCATAATGCTTGAGGTCCTTGTGTCATAAAGTGGTCTTAATTTCCTATGGTAACCTTGGGAACCTGTGGGGACCTTTGACCCTAGACAGTCTATGATTGAGGGGTAGAATGGGAAGAAATTATGTGTTTATTGTCATGAACCATGAGTGTTTTCTCATGGATGGACTGACAGATTGGATTGAACAATGTATTCCCAATATCCTGGTTAAGCCAGGGTGAGTGATCACCACACAGCAGGCATTGTTTGTTGTCCAGATTAATCAGTACTGATATAATGTGTGTGTGTGTGTGTGTGTGTGTGTGTGTGTGTGTGTGTGTGTGTGTGTGTGTGTGTGTGTGTGTGTGTGTGTGTGTGTGTGTGTGTGTCTGTGTGTGTGTGTGTGTGTTTGGGGGGGGGGATTACATGGCATACCTTGGAGTTGCCATGGTGACAGGCAGGACATGGACAGACACCTGTGAATTAACATTAGGCTGGCTGGGGTAGCAGCTCACCAAGCTCCCAGTGCTGTTTTAATTACTGGAAGGCAGGCGGGGGGAGCGGAGACGAGAGGATAGGATAAGAGAGGAAAGAAGAGGTGAGGAGAGGAGGAGAGGAAATGAGGAGATGAGAGGAGGAGAGGAAAGGAGGAGAAGGAGATGAGAGTGGTGCACTCAACAACCTGCATTATTCCAGCCCTTTAACAACACACTGCTGCCATAAAATCAAAGGGAATTATCTTTGAAATAGACAGGTGTCCAGGGAGACAGAGTTCTCTGCGAATGAAGGGGCTCCACCAGGGCCAGTTACTCAATCTGATTTGGTTAACCAAGACACTGAACTGTACTCACCGTCACACCTCCTGATCCATTCTGGGTAGTGATGCTGATTTCCATGGAAGGCTAAACACAGAGTGTGCATATTAAAGTCACGCTGGTTCAGTCTAACAACAGTCTAACAACCTGACTCACCTAACAAGGGCACACGAAATGGGGCTAATGTTTTTTAATTGACCTTCATGGGAGAAATATGACTCATCTACATGCAGTATCTCTATCATTTTCTTTGTCAAAAATTGAGGACCACTGATGTGTGTGTGTATATATATATATATATATATATATATATATATATATATATACAGTCGAAGTCAGAAGTTTACATACACTTAGGTTGGAGTCATTAAAACTCATTTTTCAACCACTCCACAATTTTCTTGTTAACAAAATATAGTTTTGGCAAGTCGGTTAGGACATCTACTTTGTGCATGACACAAATACTTTTTCCAACATTGTCTACAGACAGATTATTTCACATATAATTCACTGTATCCCAATTCCAGTGGGTTGACTGTGCCTTTAAACAGCTTGGAAAATTCCAGAAAATGATGTCATGGCTTTAGAAGCTTCTGATAGGCTAATTGACATAATTTGAGTCAATTAGAGGTGTACCTGTGGATGTTTTTCAAGGCCTACCTTCAAACTCAGTGCCTCTTAGCTTGACATTAATGATCTGCCTTCTGTCTGTACTGGGTCTGAAGTTCAAATGTATGCAGATGATACAGTGATATATGTGCAAAGAGCAAACAACAAGCTGCACAAGAACTCACTACTGTAATGGTCCAGGTTACAAAGTGGCTCAGTGACTCGTGTTTGCATCTCAATGTGAAAAAAACTGTTTGCATGTTCTTCACAAAGAGGGCAACAGATGCTACTGAGCCAGATGTCTATGTGTCAGGGGAAAAGCTCCAGGTGGTATCTGATTTTAAGTAACTTGGCATCATACTTGATTCCAACCTCTCTTTTAAAAAGCATTTGAAAAAGGTAATTCAAATAACCTAATTCAAGCTAATTTCTGATTTATACGAAATTGTTTGACTACAGAGGTAGCAAAACTGTACTTCAAATCTATGATACTCCCCCACTTAACATACTGCTTGACTAGTTGGGCCCAAGCTTGCTGTACAACATTAAGACCTATTCAGTCTGTCTACAAACAGGCTCTCAAAGTGCTTGATAGGAAGCCCAATAGCCATCATCACTGTTACATCCTCAGAAAGCATGAGCTCTTGAGTTGGGAAAATCTTGTGCAATACTCCCCCTCCACTCAGTATTTTTGTTAAACAGAAAACCCAAACATATGGCAGCAGATCCACAAGGTCTGCCATGAGAGGTGACTGTATAGTTCCCTTTAGGAACAGCACCGTTAGTAAATCCGCTTTCTCTGTGAGAGCTTCCCATGTCTGGAATACACTGCCATCAGACACACATAACTGCACCACATATCACACTTTCACAAAATGCTTGGAGACATGGCTAAAGGTCAATCATATTTGTGAACATGGTCCCTAGCTGTGTGTTTCCGCTTTCCATGTTGTCTGTTGTCTGTAGCTTGTGAGGTGTGGAAACACTTTGTTGCTTTTATGAATTTTGTCTTGCTGCTTTTTGTTCTATGTTGCTATCTCTGTATGCTACTTCTTGCTTGTCCTATGTTGCTCTGTCTGTATGCTATGTCTTGCTTGTCCTATGTTGCTATTGTTTATATTGTAATTGGTTTTAATAACCTGCCTAGGGACTGCTTGCGTACTAACACCATGGGACCACACAGCCGTCATACCGCTCAGGAAGGAGACGCGTTCTGTCTCCTAGAAAATGAACGTACTTTGGTGCGAAAAGTGCAAATCAATCCCAGAACAACAGCAAAGGACCTTGTGAAGATGCTGGAGGAAACAGGTACAAAAGTATCTATATCCACAGTAAAACGAGTCCTATATCGACATAACCTGAAAGGCCGCTCAATAAGGAAGAAGCCACTGCTCCAAAACCACAATAAAAAAGCCAGACTACGGTTTGCAACTGCAAATGGGGACAAAGATCGTACTTTTTGGAGAAATGTCCTCTGGTCTGATGAAACAAAAATAGAACTGTTTAGTCATAGTGACCATCGTTCTGCTAGGAGGAAAAAGGGGGAGGCTTGCAAGCCGAAGAACACCATCCCAACCGTGAAGGACAGGGGTGGCAGCATCATGTTTTGGGGGTGCTTTGCTGCATGTGGGACTGGTGCACTTCACAAAATAGATGGCATCATGAGGATGGACAATTATGTGGATTTATTGAAGCAACATCTTAAGATATGAGTCAGGAAGTTAAAGCTTGGTCGCAAATGGGTCTTCCGAATGGACAATGACCCCAAGTAAACTTCCAAAGTTTTGGCAAATTGGCTTAAAAGGACAACAAAGTCAAGGAATTGGAGTGGCCATCACAAAGCCCTGACCTCAATCCTATAGAACATTTGTGGGCAGAACTGAAAAAGAGTGTGCGAGCAAGGAGGCCTACAAACCTGATTCACTTACACCAGCTCTGTCAGGAGGAATGGGCCAAAATTCACCCACCTTATTGTGGGATGCTTGTGGAAGGCTACCCGAAATGTTTGACCCAAGTTAAACAATTTAAAGGCAATGCTACCAAATACTAATTGAGTGTATGTAACCTTCTGACCCACTGGGAATGTGATGAAATAAATAAAAGGTCAAATAAATCATTCTCTCTACTATTATTCTGACATTTCACATTCTTAAAATAAAGTGGTGATCCTAACTGACCTAAGACAGGGAATTTTTTCTAGAACTAAATGTCAAGAATTGTGAAAAAACTGAGTATAAATGTATTTGGCTAAGGTGTATGTAAACTTTCGACTTCAACTCTACATTTACTGTACTTTTCACGGCATTTGTTGATAACAAAATCTGAAAATACTCTGGATACAGTAACCTGATAAGAATATTCTTGCAAAATTTGAGGTAGGTGGAACATAAGACAAAAAAAATACAAGGGTTTGAGTGAGAGGTCCAACTCTCACCTCTCCAAAGTGTGTACAGTTCCTAAGTCATTTTATTTCACTTAACGTGTGTCCTCCATAACACAACCAAGCCGTACTGCTTCTTGACACAATGCCCACTTAACCCAGAAACACCAATGTGTCAGAGGAAACACTGTGCACCCGGCAACCATGTCAGCATGCACTGCACCTGGCCCGCCATAGGAGTTGCTAGTGCACAATGGGTGATAGAGTGATAGAGAGATGGGGTTTTCTATGCCAGTGATAGAGAGATGGGGTTTTCTATGCCAGTGATAGAGAGATGGGGTTTTCTATGCCAGTGATAGAGAGATGGGGTTTTCTATGCCAGTTATAAAGAGATGGGGTTACCTATGCCAGTGATAGAGAGATGGGTTTATCAATGCCAGTTATAAAGAGATGGGGTTATCTATGCCAGTGATAGAGAGATGGGGTTATCTATGCCAGTGATAGAGAGATGGGGTTATCTATGCCAGTTATAAAGAGATGGGGTTATCTATGCCAGTTATAAAGAGATGGGGTTATATATGCCAGTGATAGAGAAATGGGGTTATCTATGCCAGTGATAGAGAAATGGGGTTATCTATGCCAGGGATAGAGAGATGGGGTTTTCTATGCCAGTTATAAAGAGATGGGGTTATCTATGCCAGTGATAGAGAGATGGGGTTATCTATGCCAGTCATAAAGAGATGGAGTTATCTATGCCAGTGATAGAGAAATGGGGTTATCTATGCCAGTTATAAAGAGATGGGGTTATCTATGCCAGTGATAGAGAGATGGGGTTATCTATGCCAGTTATAAAGAGATGGGGTTTCTATGCCAGTTATAAAGAGATGGGGTTATCTATGCCAGTGATAGAGAGATGGGGTTATCTATGCCAGTGATAGAGAGATGGGGTTATCTATGCCAGTGATAGAGATGGGGTTATCTATGCCAGTGATAGAGAGATGGGGTTATCTATGCCAGTTATAAAGATATGGGGTTATCTATGCCAGTTATAAAGAGATTGGGTTATCTATGCCAGTGATAGAGATGGGGTTATCTATGCCAGTGATAGAGAGATGGGGTTATCTATGCCAGTTATAAAGAGATGGGGTTATCTATGCCAGTTATAAAGAGATGGGGTTATCTATGCCAGTGATACAGAGATGGGGTTTTCTATGCCAGTGATAGAGATGGGGTTATCTATGCCAGTTATAAAGAGATGGGGTTATCTATGCCAGTGACAGAGAGATGGGGTTATCTATGCCAGTTATAAAGAGATGGGGTTATCTATGCCAGTTATAAAGAGATGGGGTTATATATGCCAGTGATAGAGAAATGGGGTTATCTATGCCAGTGATAGAGAAATGGGGTTATCTATGCCAGGGATAGAGAGATGGGGTTTTCTATGCCAGTTATAAAGAGATGGGGTTATCTATGCCAGTGATAGAGAGATGGGGTTATCTATGCCAGTCATAAAGAGATGGAGTTATCTATGCCAGTGATAGAGAAATGGGGTTATCTATGCCAGTTATAAAGAGATGGGGTTATCTATGCCAGTGATAGAGAGATGGGGTTATCTATGCCAGTTATAAAGAGATGGGGTTTCTATGCCAGTTATAAAGAGATGGGGTTATCTATGCCAGTGATAGAGAGATGGGGTTATCTATGCCAGTGATAGAGAGATGGGGTTATCTATGCCAGTGATAGAGATGGGGTTATCTATGCCAGTGATAGAGAGATGGGGTTATCTATGCCAGTTATAAAGATATGGGGTTATCTATGCCAGTTATAAAGAGATTGGGTTATCTATGCCAGTGATAGAGATGGGGTTATCTATGCCAGTGATAGAGAGATGGGGTTATCTATGCCAGTTATAAAGAGATGGGGTTATCTATGCCAGTTATAAAGAGATGGGGTTATCTATGCCAGTGATACAGAGATGGGGTTTTCTATGCCAGTGATAGAGATGGGGTTATCTATGCCAGTTATAAAGAGATGGGGTTATCTATGCCAGTGACAGAGAGATGGGGTTATCTATGCCAGTTATAAAGAGATGGGGTTATCTATGCCAGTTATAAAGAGATGGGGTTATATATGCCAGTGATAGAGAAATGGGGTTATCTATGCCAGTGATAGAGAAATGGGGTTATCTATGCCAGGGATAGAGAGATGGGGTTTTCTATGCCAGTTATAAAGAGATGGGGTTATCTATGCCAGTGATAGAGAGATGGGGTTATCTATGCCAGTCATAAAGAGATGGGGTTATCTATGCCAGTGATAGAGAAATGGGGTTATCTATGCCAGTTATAAAGAGATTGGGTTATCTATGCCAGTGATAGAGAGATGGGGTTATCTATGCCAGTGATAAAGAGATGGGGTTTCTATGCCAGTGATAGAGAGATGGGGTTATCTATGCCAGTGATAGAGAGATGGGGTTATCTATGCCAGTTATAAAGAGATGGGGTTATCTATGCCAGTTATAAAGAGATGGGGTTATCTATGCCAGTGATAGAGAGATGGGGTTATCTATGCCAGTTATAAAGAGATGGGGTTATCTATGCCAGTTATAAAGAGATGGGGTTATCTATGCCAGTGATAGAGAGATGGGGTTATCTATGCCAGTTATAAAGAGATGGGATTATCTATGCCAGTTATAAAGAGATGGGGTTATCTATGCCAGTGATAGAGAGATGGGGTTATCTATGCCAGTGATAGAGAGATGGGGTTATCTATGCCAGTGATAGAGATGGGGTTATATATGCCAGTGATAGAGAGATGGGGTTATCTATGCCAGTTATAAAGATATGGGGTTATCTATGCCAGTTATAAAGAGATTGGGTTATCTATGCCAGTGATAGAGATGGGGTTATCTATGCCAGTGATAGAGAGATGGGGTTATCTATGCCAGTTATAAAGAGATGGGGTTTTCTATGCCAGTTATAAAGAGATGGGGTTATCTATGCCAGTGATAGAGAGATGGGGTTATCTATGCCAGTCATAAAGAGATGGAATTATCTATGCCAGTGATAGAGAAATGGGGTTATCTATGCCAGTTATAAAGAGATGGGGTTATCTATGCCAGTGATAGAGAGATGGGGTTGTCTATGCCAGTTATAAAGAGATGGGGTTATCTATGCCAGTGATAGAGAGATGGGGTTATCTATGCCAGTGATAGAGAGATGGGGTTATCTATGCCAGTGATAGAGATGGGGTTATCTATGCCAGTGATAGAGAGATGGGGTTATCTATGCCAGTTATAAAGATATGGGGTTATCTATGCCAGTTATAAAGAGATTGGGTTATCTATGCCAGTGATAGAGAGATGGGGTTATCTATGCCAGTGATAGAGATGGGGTTATCTATGCCAGTGATAGAGAGATGGGGTTATCTATGCCAGTTATAAAGATATGGGGTTATCTATGCCAGTTATAAAGAGATTGGGTTATCTATGCCAGTGATAGAGATGGGGTTATCTATGCCAGTGATAGAGAGATGGGGTTATCTATGCCAGTTATAAAGAGATGGGGTTATCTATGCCAGTTATAAAGAGATGGGGTTATCTATGCCAGTGATACAGAGATGGGGTTTTCTATGCCAGTGATAGAGATGGGGTTATCTATGCCAGTTATAAAGAGATGGGGTTATCTATGCCAGTAACAGAGAGATGGGGTTATCTATGCCAGTTATAAAGAGATGGGGTTATCTATGCCAGTTATAAAGAGATGGGGTTATATATGCCAGTGATAGAGAAATGGGGTTATCTATGCCAGTGATAGAGAAATGGGGTTATCTATGCCAGGGATAGAGAGATGGGGTTTTCTATGCCAGTTATAAAGAGATGGGGTTATCTATGCCAGTGATAGAGAGATGGGGTTATCTATGCCAGTCATAAAGAGATGGGGTTATCTATGCCAGTGATAGAGAAATGGGGTTATCTATGCCAGTTATAAAGAGATTGGGTTATCTATGCCAGTGATAAAGAGATGGGGTTTCTATGCCAGGGATAGAGAGATGGGGTTATCTATGCCAGTGATAGAGAGATGGGGTTATCTATGCCAGTTATAAAGAGATGGGGTTATCTATGCCAGTTATAAAGAGATGGGGTTATCTATGCCAGTGATAGAGAGATGGGGTTATCTATGCCAGTTATAAAGAGATGGGGTTATCTATGCCAGTTATAAAGACATGGGGTTATCTATGCCAGTGATAGAGAGATGGGGTTATCTATGCCAGTTATAAAGAGATGGGATTATCTATGCCAGTTATAAAGAGATGGGGTTATCTATGCCAGTGATAGAGAGATGGGGTTATCTATGCCAGTGATAGAGAGATGGGGTTATCTATGCCAGTGATAGAGATGGGGTTATATATGCCAGTGATAGAGAGATGGGGTTATCTATGCCAGTTTTAAAGATATGGGGTTATCTATGCCAGTTATAAAGAGATTGGGTTATCTATGCCAGTGATAGAGATGGGGTTATCTATGCCAGTGATAGAGAGATGGGGTTATCTATGCCAGTTATAAAGAGATGGGGTTATCTATGCCAGTGATAGAGAGATGGGGTTATCTATGCCAGCTATAAAGAGATGGGGTTATCTATGCCAGTTATAAAGAGATGGGGTTATCTATGCCAGTGATACAGAGATGGGGTTTTCTATGCCAGTGATAGAGATGGGGTTATCTATGCCAGTTATAAAGAGATGGGGTTATCTATGCCAGTGATAGAGAGATGGGGTTTTCTATGCCAGTGATAGAGAGATGGGGTTATCTATGCCAGTTGTAAAGAGATGGGGTTATCTATGCCAGTGATAGAGAGATGGGGTTATCTATGCCAGTGATAGAGATGGGGTTATCTATGCCAGTGATAAAGAGATGGGGTTATCTATGCCAGTTATAAAGAGATGGGGTTATCTATGCCAGTTGTAAAGAGATGGGGTTATCTATGCCAGTGATAGAGAGATGGGGTTATCTATGCCAGTGATAGAGAGATGGGGTTATCTATGCCAGTGATAGAGAGATGGGGTTATCTATGCCAGTTATAAAGAGGTGGGGTTTTCTATGCCAGTGATAGAGAGATGGGGTTTTCTATGCCAGTTATAAAGAGATGGGGTTTTCTATGCCAGTGATAGAGAGATGGGGTTATCTATGCCAGTTATAAAGAGATGGGGTTATCTATGCCAGTTATAAAGAGATGGGGTTATCTATGCCAGTTATAAAGAGATGGGGTTATCTATGCCAGTGATAGAGAGATGGGGTTTTCTATGCCAGTTGTAAAGAGATGGGGTTATCTATGCCAGTTATAAAGAGATGGGGTTATCTATGCCATTTATAAAGAGATGGGGTTTTCTATGCCAGTTATAAAGAGATGGGGTTATCTATGCCAGTTATAAAGAGATGGGGTTTTCTATGCCAGTTGTAAAGAGATGGGGTTTTCTATGCCAGTGATAGAGAGACGGGGTTTTCTATGCCAGTTATAAAGAGATGGGGTTTTCTATGCCAGTGATAGAGAGATGGGTTATTTATGCTAGTGGTCAATGGTGAAGGAGGTATTTATACAGTTCAGTCTCATTCTGATGTCAAATCCAATGGAACATAGTGTATTGTTATATATTGTTTCAGACTGTAAATAGCTACTGCCAGGGCTGTAGCTAAATACGGGGACACAGAGGTCTGGAAATAAATATATATGCTGTATAGATCCACTGAGTGGACAAAACATTTGGAACACCTGCTCTTTCCTTACATACACTGACCAGGTGAATCCAGGTGAAAGCTATGATCCCTTATTGATGTCACTTGTTAAATCCACTTCAATCCGTGTAGATGAAGGGGAGGAGACAGGTTAAAGAAGTAGTTTTAAGCCTTCAGACAATTGAGACATGGATTGTGTATGTGTGCCATTCAGAGGGCAAATGGGCAACACAAATAATTTAAGTGTCTTTGAACAGGGTATGATAGTAGGTGCCAGGTGCACCGGTCTGAGTGTGTCAAGAACTTCAACGCTGCTGGGATTTTCATGCTCAACAGTTTCCCATGTGTATCAAGAATGGTCCATCACCCAAAGGACAACTAACCAACTTGACACAACTGTGGGAAGCACTGGAGTCAACATGGGCCAGCATGCCTGTGGAACGCTTTTGACATCTTGTAGAGTCTTTGCCCGACAAATTGAGGCTGTTCTGAGGGCAAAAGGGTTCTAATGTGTTCTACACTCAGTGTACTGTATATATGTAACAGTATAAATTTAGACCGTCCCCTCGCCCATACCCGGGCGCGAACCAGGGACCCTCTGCACACATCAACAACGGAGCATCGTTACCCATCGCTCCACAAAAGCAGAGCAAGGGGAACAACTACTTCAAGGTCTCAGAGCAAGTGACGTCACTGATTGAAACGCTATTTAGCGCACACCGCTAACTAAGCTAGCCGTTTCACATCCGTTACACTCACCCCCCTTTTGACCTCCTCCGCAGCAACCAGTGATCCGGGTCAACAGCATCAATGTAACAGTATTAGTTTAAACCGTCCCCTCGGCCATACCCGGGCGCGAACCAGGGACCCTCTGCACACATCAACAACAGTCACCCACGAAGCGTCGTTACCCATCGCTCCACAAAAGCCGCGGCCCTTGCAGAGCAAGTGGAACTACTACTTCAAGGTCTCAGAGAAAGTGACGTCACCAATTGAAACGCTATTTAGCGCACACCGCTAACTAAGCTAGCCGTTTCACATCCGTTACATATACAGTTTGGAATTCAGTCGGGGTCTCAACTTACTATTAAGAGTTAGAATAGTAAGTACGGTGCAATTTCTAAACTTGGTTGTGCATCAGCGGTTTTCCTCTTGTTATACAGTATGTCACTCACTAACAATCACTCAATTGCTTTCTCGGAAACAGGCCCAGATCTCCGTGATTTGCGTGAAGTGGAGGTGGAGAAAAAGGGGCCAGAGGGCAGGCTGCCTTCTGAGAATTCATAGGCAATCGAATAAACCCCCACTTCCTTCTATTCTGCTAGCAAACGTGCAATCTTTGGAGAATAAAATAGATGACCAATGGGCAAGATTAAACTGCCAACGGAACATTCAAAACTGTAATATCTTATACTTCACGTAGACGAAGCTGAACGAAGACACTATCAACATAGAGCTGGCTGGTTAATTAAACGCTGTTCCGTTAGGATAGAACAGTGGCGTCTAGTAAGACAAGGGGTGGCGGACTATGTATTTTTGTAAATAACAGCTGATGCACGATATCTAAGGAAGTCTCGAGCTATTGCTCACCTGAGGTAGAGTATCTCATGATAAGCTGTAGACCATACTATCTACCTAGAGAGTTTTAATCTGTATTTTTTGTAGCTGTTTACATACCATCACAGTCAGAGGCTGGCACTAAGACAGCATTGAATAAGCTGTATTCTGCCATAAGCAAACAAGAAAACGCTCACCCAGAGGCGGCGCTCCTAGTAGAAGGGGACTTAATGCAGGGGAACTTAAATCCGTTTTACCAAATTTCTATCAGCATGTTAATTGTACAACCAGAGGAAAAAAAACTCTGGACCACCTTTACTCCACACACAGAGATGCATACAAAGCTCTCCCTCGCACTCCATTTGGGAAATCTGACCATAATTCTATCCTCCTGATTCCTGCTTACAAGCAAAAATTAAAGCAGGAAGCGCCAGTGACTAGATCAATAAAAAAGTGGTCAGATGAAGCAGATGCTAAGCTACAGGACTGTTTTGCAAGCACAGACGGGAATATGTAGCGGGATTCCTCCAGTGGCATTGAGGAGTACACCACATCAGTCATTGGCTTCATCAATAAGTGCATTGATGATGTCGTCTCCACAGTGACTGTACGTACATACCCTAACCAGAACCAATCGATTACAGGCAACATTCGTACAGAGCTAAAGGCTAGAGCTGCCGCTTTCAAGGAGTGGGATTCTAACCCGAAAGCTCATAAGAAAACCCGCTACAGCCAAAGCGTTAATACAGGACTAAGATTGAATCGTACTACACCAGCTCTGACGCTCTCCGGATGTGGCATGGCTTGCAAACCATTACAGACTACAATGGGAAGCACAGGCGAAAGCTGCCCAGTGACACTAACCTACCAGACAAGCTAAACTGCTTCTATGCTCGCTTCGAGGCAAATAACACTGAAATATGCATGAGAGCACCAGCTGTTCCGGAAGACTGTGTGATCACGCTCTCCGCAGCTGATGTGGGTAAGACTTTTAAACAGGTCAACATTCACAAGGCCGCAGGGCCAGACGGATTACCAGGACGTGTACTGCGAGCATGCACTGACCAACTGGCAAGTGTCTTCACTGACATTTTTAACCTCTCCCTGTCCGAGTCTGTAATACCAACATGTTTTAAGCAGACCACCATAGTGCCTGTGTCCAAGAACACTAAAGTAACCTGCCTAAATGACTACTGACCTGTAGCACTCACATATGTAGCCACAAAGTGCTTTGAAAGGCTGGTCATGGCTCACATCAACACCATTATCCCAGAAACCCTAGACCAACTCCAATGTGCATACCACCCCAACAGATCCACAAATTATGCAATCTATATTGCACTTCACCCTGCTACTCTCTGCTTTTATCATCTATGCATAGTCAGTTTAATAACTTTACTTACATGTACATATTACCTACACTAACCGGTGCCCCCGGATATTGTCTCTGTATCGATACCCCCCTGTATATAGTCTCACTATTGTTATTTTACTGCTGCTCTTTAATTACTTGCTACTTTTATTTCTTATCCATATTTTTTTAAACTGCATTGTTGGTTAGTGGCTCGTATGTAAGCATTTCACTGTGAGGTCTGTTGTATTCGGCGCATGTGACTAATACAATTTGATTTGATATAACTGTTGGAATTCAGTCAGGGTCTCAACTTACTGTTAAGAGTTAGAATAGTAGAACACACAAGGTGCAATTTCTAAACTTGTTTGTGCATCAGCAGTTTTTCCTTGTTATATGTCACTCACTGACAATAACTCAATTAGCCCATATTAGTAAAAACTTTTAAAATCAACTAAACATGAGCAGAATTCAAGCCCTTAATTAAATTCAAGCCCTTAACCAACAATGCAGTTTTAAGAAAAATACCTAAAAAAAATAAGAAATAAAAGTAACAAATAATTAAAGAGCAGCAGTAAAATAACAACAGTGAGATTATATAAAGGGGGTACCATTTAGATTGGTAAATTAGTCCATTTAGTCTAGTCAGCTATCTTAACTTGTAATAACCACGGTCGATTTACCGTGCCCAGGGGCCCTGACCTCCAGGGGGCCCCCATTAATTTTGTTAGTCACTCTCACTCAGATATCATATTAACATGGCATAAGTCATAAGTCATAGCAAAATGTGTAAAACTGCAACAAAAAGTGATGTACAGCAAACATTTATTCACCTTTTGTTAATAAAATACTTTTTCTGCTAACACATTCCTCTGTATGTATAAAATTATAGTTTTTAATCTCGGTGCTAAGTCAATGTGATTTAATGCATCTCATTGTATAGCTAATAGGCTATGTGTATGTAGATCAACTGAGGTGAGTAAAGCTACAGCAACCAATGTGATAACGGCTGGGGAAATTTTTGCTTGTTTTTGCTGTTCTCCAAATTGTATTTTATAGTTTTTGTTGTTGTTGTTTTTAGCAGCAGGATCATCAGTGGTCCCTAACCGTAGATCTGTTCTTGTAAGGGTTTGGGCAGCCAGACAAGTATTGCAGATCATTGTGATCTGTATTTAATAGGACAGATATACTGTAGCTTGTGTTGTTTGCTTGCATCTGTTTTTCTGTCCCTGACTAACAGGGGGAGTAAGGAGAATAAGAATAACATTACCCAGTTGTGACTATTTCTGTCTCATGGTGTATGCAGGACAGGTGCATTTTCACTTTCTCATTTGACACTTTATATATCTCTCCACTCTCTAATCTAAAAACAATCATCTTTCTCACCTCAGCTTTGTTGTAAAGTCATGTAGGAAGGATTTTCACACACTGAAACATGACTGGAGAGAAGGACTGTCAGTTTCCTCCTCCTCTATTCCTCTTCTCCACCGTCGCTCTCTAATTCTGACTACTCCCTCCCTCCCTCCCTCCCTCCCTCCCTCCCTCCCTCCCTTCCTTCCTTCCTTCCTTCCTTCCTTCCTTCCTTCCTTCCTTCCTTCCTTCCTTCCTTCCTTCCTTCCTTCCTTCCTTCCTTCCTTCCCTCCCCCGTCCCTACTTTCCTCCCTCCCTACCTCCCTGCCTGCCTCCCTCCCTCCCTCCCTCCCTCCCTCCCTCCCTCCTCCAGTCCCTGTCAGGCCGTTTGTTGCCTTTATTTCCTCCTGTCCCTGTCGTTCAGCCACTATGCTCCCCAGTGTTAGGAATAATCTCTGAGCAGCCTTAACACAGCGCAGGCAGGCAGCTGAGACTGCTGATCTGGGCTGCTGGGCTCTGAGTCTCCTAATGCATCTGGGTATCATGCACAGCCAGGGGCTCCACCTCTGTGACTGCACTGTCCCCCTCCAGCTGTCGTTATTTCATACGGCCCCATAAATCAGTATTAAGAAATATGAGTACTTATTTGTAATGCAATTAGGCTGCTAGATCTGCACAAGTCTCAGCTCTCTGCTTACTGTCTCTGAGGTGAGGCAGAATAAAAAGTCTCCCCAGTCTGAGCACTCTCTCTCTCTCTCTCTCTCTCCCTCTCTCTCTCTCTCTGTCCCTCTATAAGCTAAAATTATATCTTGTATTATTCTCTTTTTTTAAGGGGTGGATCAATTACTGCACCAGTAAATCTGTGTGAGGGATATGGTCTGTCTTGATATACACGTTCTACCGTAGCACGTTAATTATGGGGTGGCAGGGTAGCCTAGTGGTTAGACTGTTGGACTAGTAACCGGAAGGTTGCAAGTTCAAACGCCCGAGCTGACAAGGTACAAATCTGTCGTTCTGCCCCTGAACAGGCAGTTAACCCACTGTTCCTAGGCTGTCATTGAAAATGAGAATTTGTTCTTAACTGACTTGACTAGTTAAATAAAGATACAATAAAAAAATAAAATGCCTGTGCTGATAACTAACTACATGCAGACAGAAAAGGCCCAATGGCAGCACTGTCTAAATTCATCTGTTAAGTCAGTGCATTGTATAAACAATATCCTTCTCCTTTCATTATCAATTATCTTTCACATTAACATCCCTTCAGTCTATACAGATGTAGGATATTAATTTGAGCCAGTTCGTTACAGCAGGAAAATAATCCTGCAGCAACAGGAAATGTGAGTTATTATGTGGATTATAATTAATGGAACTTTTTGTAGGGGTTGATAAAAAAAATTGTAAGGGAAAATCAAGTCTGACATTTCAAAGTGGAAATTACGAACTTCAGAAGCCTTTTTAAACCTTAAAATACACATTTACAAGTTTTACATTTCCTGCATTACAGCAAAGTTTTCCTGCAACAGGGTGATCAAGTGAAGATCTTTTTTAGTGTTTGTTGTGCTACTTCTAGTCGGTCGCACTGCAGGTAACAATAACTTATTACCATACTCTTACTGTGCTATCTGAGCTGTTATTAAGTGCTACCCTCTAGCCTCCTCACTCTCTCCATGATTTCTTGTCTGCTTCAAGCATACTGCTACCTCACTAATCCCCCTCCTCCTCCTTCCTGTCTCTCCTCCTGTCTTATCTTATCTCCCATCTCTTGATTCTGATTTGCAACTTAGGGGAGGATATGAGAGGATTAGCTTTAGATTCTCTTTTCCTCAGCAGCATAAGGACATATGGTCCTGACTGGCAGGCTGAATGGATTTCCTATGTAGTCTGGGTAACACATTTCTGTCACTCTCAACCAACCACCACCAGCTCCCTGCTCCTCCCTTTTGAATATGTCGCGTGTCATATACAGTGGGGCAAAAAAGTATTTAGTCAGCCACCAATTGTGCAAGTTCTCCCACTTAAAAAGATGAGAGAGGCCTGTAATTTTCAGCATGACAGACAAAATGAGAAAAAAAATCCAGAAAATCCCATTGTAGGATTTTTTATGAATTTATTTGCAAATTATGGTGGAAAGTAAGTATTTGGTCAATAACCAAAGTTTATCTCAATACTTTGTTATATACCCTTTGTTGGCAATGACAGAGGTCAAACGCTTTCTGTAAGTCTTCACAAGGTTTTCACACACTGTTGCTGGTATTTTGGCCCATTCTTCCATGCAGATCTCCTCTAGAGCAGTGATGTTTTGGGGCTGTTGCTGGGCAACACGGACTTTCAACTCCCTCCAAAGATTTTCTATGGGGTTGAGATCTGGAGACTGGCTAGGCCACTCCAGGACCTTGAAATGCTTCTTACGAAGCCACTCCTTCGTTGCCCGGGCGGTGTGTTTGGGATCATTGTCATGCTGAAAGACCCAGCCACGTTTCATCTTCAATGCCCTTGCTGATGGAAGGAGGTTTTCACTCAAAATCTCACGATACATGGCCCCATTCATTCTTTCCTTTACACGGATCAGTCGTCCTGGTCCCTTTGCAGAACAACAGCCCCAAAGCATGATGTTTCCACCCCCATGCTTCACAGTAGATATGGTGTTCTTTGGATGCAACTCAGCATTCTTTGTCCTCCAAACACGACGAGTTGAGTTTTTACCAAAAAGTTCCATTTTGGTTTCATCTGACCATATGACATTCTCCCAATCTTCTTCTGGATCATCCAAATGCCCTCTAGCAAACTTCAGATGGGCCTGGACATGTACTGGCTTAAGCAGGGGGACACATCTGGCACTGCAGGATTTGAGTCCCTAGCAGCGTAGTGTGTTACTGATGGTAGGCTTTGTTACTTTGGTCCCAGCTCTCTGCAGGTCATTCACTAGGTCCCCCTGTGTGGTTCTGGGATTTTTGCTCACCGTTCTTGTGATCATTTTGACCCCACGGGGTGAGATCTTGCGTGGAGCCCCAGATCGAGGGAGATTATCAGTGGTCTTGTATGTCTTCCATTTCCTAACAATTGCTCCCACAGTTGATTTCTTCAAACCAAGCTGCTTACCTATTGCAGATTCAGTCTTCCCAGCCTGGTGCAGGTCTACAATTTTGTTTCTGGTGTCCTTTGACAGCTCTTTGGTCTTGGCCTGGGTGGAGTTTGGAGTGTGACTGTTTGAGGTTAGACAGGTGTCTTTTCTACTGATAACAAGTTCGAACAGGTGCCATTAATACAGGTAACGAGTGGAGGACAGAAGAGCCTCTTAAAGAAGAAGTTACAGGTCTGTGAGAGCCAGAAATCTTGCTTGTTTGTAGGTGACCAAATACTTATTTTCCACCATAATTTGCAATGAAGTTAAGAAGAATCCTAGAATCCTACAGTGCCTTGCGAAAGTATTCGGCCCCCTTGAACTTTGCAACCTTTTGCCACATTTCAGGCTTCAAACATAAAGATATAAAACTGTATTTTTTTGTGAAGAATCAACAACAAGTGGGACACAATCATGAAGTGGAACGACATTTATTGGATATTTCAAACTTTTTTAACAAATCAAAAACTGAAAAATTGGGCGTGCAAAATTATTCAGCCCCCTTAAGTTAATACTTTGTAGCGCCACCTTTTGCTGCGATTACAGCTGTAAGTCGCTTGGGGTATGTCTCTATCAGTTTTGCACATCGAGAGACTGAAATGTTTTCCCATTCCTCCTTGCAAAACAGCTCGAGCTCAGTGAGGTTGGATGGAGAGCATTTGTGAACAGCAGTTTTCAGTTCTTTCCACAGATTCTCGATTGGATTCAGGTCTGGACTTTGACTTGGCCATTCTAACACCTGGATATGTTTATTTTTGAACCATTCCATTGTAGATTTTGCTTTATGTTTTGGATCATTGTCTTGTTGGAAGACAAATCTCCGTCCCAGTCTCAGGTCTTTTGCAGACTCCATCAGGTTTTCTTCCAGAATGGTCCTGTATTTGGCTCCATCCATCTTCCCATCAATTTGAACCATCTTCCCTGTCCCTGCTGAAGAAAAGCAGGCCCAAACCATGACGCTGCCACCACCATGTTTGATAGTGGGGATGGTGTATTCAGGGTGATGAGCTGTGTTGCTTTTACGCCAAACATAATGTTTTGCATTGTTGCCAAAAAGTTCAATTTTGGTTTCATCTGACCAGAGCACCTTCTTCCACATGTTTGGTGTGTCTCCCAGGTGGCTTGTGGCAAACTATAAACAACACTTTTTATGGATATCTTTAAGAAATGGCTTTCTTCTTGCCACTCTTCCATAAAGGCCAGATTTGTGCAATATACGACTGATTGTTGTCCTATGGACAGAGTCTCCCACCTCAGCTGTAGATCTCTGCAGTTCATCCAGAGTGATCATGGGCCTCTTGGCTGCATCTCTGATCAGTCTTCTCCTTGTATGAGCTGAAAGTTTAGAGGGACGGCCAGGTCTTGGTAGATTTGCAGTGGTCTGATACTCCTTCCATTTCAATATTATCGCTTGCACAGTGCTCCTTGGGATGTTTAAAGCTTGGGAAATCTTTTTGTATCCAAATCCGGCTTTAAACTTCTTCACAACAGTATCTCGGACCTGCCTGGTGTGTTCCTTGTTCTTCATGATGCTCTCTGCGCTTTTAACGGACCTCTGAGACTATCACAGTGCAGGTGCATTTATACGGAGACTTGATTACACACAGGTGGATTGTATTTATCATCATTAGTCATTTAGGTCAACATTGGATCATTCAGAGATCCTCACTGAACTTCTGGAGAGAGTTTGCTGCACTGAAAGTAAAGGGGCTGAATAATTTTGCACGCCCAATTGTTTAGTTTTTGATTTGTTAAAAAAGTTTGAAATATCCAATAAATGTCGTTCCACTTCATGATTGTGTCCCACTTGTTGTTGATTCTTCACAAAAAAATACAGTTTTATATCTTTATGTTTGAAGCCTGAAATGTGGCAAAAGGTCGCAAAGTTCAAGGGGGCCGAATACTTTCGCAAGGCAGATCAAACTACAGTTGAGTCGTTTGGAAGGAATACACAACACTATATGTGGAGAAAAAAAGGCGCAGCACACCAACATCAAAACCTCATCCTCATCCCAATTGTAAAGTATGGTGGAGGGAGCATCATGGTTTGGAGCTGCTTTGCTACCTCAGGGCTGACTCTTTTCTCTGTATACATCAATGATGTCGCTCTTGCTGCTGGTGATTCTCTGATCCACCTCTACGCAGACGACACCATTCTGTATACCTCTGGCCCTTCTTTGGACACTGTGTTAACTAACCTCCAGACGAGCTTCAATGCCATACAACTATCCTTCCGTGGCCTCCAACTGCTCTTAAATGCAAGCAAAACTCTTCAACCGATTGCTGCCCACACCTACCCACCCGTCCAGCATCACTACTCTGGACGGTTCTGACCACAAATACCTAGGTGTCTGGTTAGACTGTAGACTCACATTAAGCATCTCCAATCCTATTTCACAACACAGCATCCTTCACTCATGCTGGCAAACATACCCTAGTAAAACTGACCATCCTACCGATCCTTGACTTCGGCGATGTCATTTACAAAATAACCTCCAACACTCTATTCATCAAATTGGATGCAGTCTATCACAGTGCAATCCGGTTTGTCACCGATGCCCCATATACTACCCACCACTGTGATCTGTATGCTCTCGTTGGCTGGCCCTCGCCAAACCCACTGGCTCCAGGTTATCTATAAGTCATTGCTAGGTAAAGCCCCGCCTTATCTCGGCTCACTGGTCACCATAGCAGCACCCACCGAACGGCGGCCGCCTTTCCTTCCAGTTCTCTGCACACGCTCCAGCAGGTATATTTCACTGGTCACACCCAAAGCCAATTCCTCCTTCGGCCGCCTTTCCTTCCAGTTCTCTGCTGCCAATGACTGGAACGAACTGCAAAAATCACTGAAGCTGGAGACTCATGTCTCCCTCACTAGCTTTAAGCACCAGCTGTCAGAACAGCTCACAGATCACTGCACCTGTACACAGCCAATCTGTAAACAGCCCAACCAACTACCTCATCACCATATTGTTATTTATTTAGCTCCTTTGCATCCCAGTATCGCTACTTGCACATTCATCTTCTGCACATCTATCACTCCAGTGTTTAATTGCTATATTGTAATTATGTCGCCACTATGGCCTATTTTTTGCCTCACCCCCCTTATCCTACCTCATTTGAACACATGTATATAGACTTTCTCTATTGTATTATTGACTGTATGTTTGTTTATTTCATGTGTAACCCTGTGTTGTTGTTTGTGTTGCACTGCTTTGCTTTATCTTGGCCAGGTCGCAATTGTAAATGAGAACTTGATCTCAACTAGCCTACCTGGTTAAATAAAGGTGAAATATATATATTTTTTTAAAGATGAAGATCAGATCAAATTTGATGAACAATTTATGCAGAAATCCAGGCAATTCTAAAGGGTTCACATACTTTTTTCCTTTCACTGTAATTGTTCACGCATTTTCATCAGCAATTTATGCTCTTTCTCCCTCTTCCTCTGCCTGTTCCCTCCGCTTCTTGTTTGAGAGTTGTGTTGTGCTCCAGAGAGAGCCTCCCTCCTTCCTGCCATGACCAGGCACGGAGTGCATGGAGCCCAGGGATGTTGTGCTCAGTGCACGGGGATCGGGGTCACCCCTATTGTTGTCTGGATCCAGTTGGTGCCACCCGGTTAAGGGGTTTTAATCACGTTGACAGGGGCCTAGGATGGAGGGTCCATTCTACTACCTGATCCCTCTGATGAAGTGGAGAGACACTGATGGGCAGATGTTGCTTTCCACAACAATATAATTCCCTGATGCCCTGAGCTAATTTCACAGCCATTTGGAGGAGGAGATCATTTTGTTCAATTATTCCCCCTTTAACACAGAACTACACTACCAGTCAAAAGTTTTAGAACACCTACTCATTCAAGGGCTTTTCTTTATTTTTACTATTTTCTCTATAAAGAATAACCCTTGAATGAGTAGGTGTTCTGAAACTTTTGACCGGTAGTGTCAATATAAATAAAATAATATGCAGTATGTACACAAACAATATCAATAACGATAGTGATATACAAGGTAGTTGTATGCATATAATCAGAGGTAAAGTGGCTGAGCAGCAGGATACAAAAATAAATAGTAGAAGCAACGTATGGCTTGTGTGTTAGGATTGAGTCATTTGAATAGAGGCACTGCAGATAGTGCTGATGACTGGTCTGTCTGAACCACGCATGAACAGGGAATCTATGTTCGGAGAGCCTGTTTCTGTCCTGCCCTTGACTTTGGTGCAGGGCATGTGATGTCAATATCCTCTTTGTCGCAAAACTCCTTGATCTTCTCAAAAATATAAGTTTGTCTAGCTGTGTCCAGTCCAGGTGGTGCTTGTACAGGCAGACCATCTATGGGAGGAAGGATGTCAGCGTTGCGCAGCAGCTGAACTCTCATTGGCGATAACAAGACCAGGCTCCATAGCATTGAAGCTGTAAAACAGGAAATAACACTAAACAAGTTGAAGACATTAAACCTTCCACAACATCAATTCACCTCCCAAGTTTAGATAAGACAAATGACCTCAAACAATGCAATAAAAATTATATTCACCTGTGCTGGCACTGCTTGATCTGTGGCAGCTGCCTGAAGTACGGAATCAGGTGTTGTTGCCAGCCATAGCTTTCCACCAGCACCGTACCATCTTCCAGACCAACCAGCTGTGAGATGTTGACCCTGTCACAGTGCTGTCCTTCACAACACCAGCAATCTCAGACAAAGTGTTCACTTTCTACCAAAGTGTTTGTGTCCTGGGTGGCATCCTGGTAATAGTATTGCATTATCCTCTGCGTAGTTGTTGATGAAGTTCACCACTTGCTGCAAGTCCTCATGCTTCAGGTGTAACCTGTGCTTGCTTGGGCCAGCTCTCTTTTTGATGGGAGGGATTATACTATTCTCTTTGTATGACTTGTGGAGGACGGTTAGGCGTGATGCTGAAAGACAAATTCCAGAGACTAACGTTACACACACTTCATACATGTAAGTTAATGTTAGCTAGCAAGCCAGTCACCTAACCTCCACTAACGTTAGCTAGCTAACAGCAAGCTTTAACTTGGGGTCTTTGTTTAGACATTTAATATTACCGTTAGCTAGCTAGCTAAAACATGAACTAAAATCCCAATCCATAGAGTAACGTTAGCAAGCCAGCCATCGAACTCCAGCTGGCTAACTAACAGCAAGCTTTAACTAGCAATACAAACCGATTGTCATAGCTAGCTAAAGTTAATCAAAATAAGTTCAATGTTAGATTCTTCCCCGTATACATGGACTAAATATTATTTGATTAAATAAGACGTCCTGTGTCGTTTCCGTTTAGTTTGAACAGCTTGTTTGGCCCGTTGTGTCAAATCACTCTGGTTCACACTGACCATGTGCAATACCATAATAATCATCAGATCTTTCTCCATCTCTGTCACCGATACCATGGTTTTCCTTAGTTTGAAGATGTAATCCGGATACATGTGTTATACACAACAGCATTCTGTGTTCTCTTTTCGACTCCTTATGCATTTGCAATCAAACGGCAGAATTCCATTAATCTCCTTATCATACTCTGATTCTACCAGAAATTCCACAGATTTCAAAACTAAGGTCAACTTCTTCCGTGACAACAACACTGTTGATTGTCGCCATTTCTTCTCCATCACTGTCATCAGAAGACTCTAGGATGTCTTCTTCAATGAAAATGTTTTTACCTAAATCAGGGATTTCCTCATCGCCTGATTCATTTTCAGAGTCTGAGAGAGTCAGCATGGCACGATCGTCCTCCAGAAAGTAGTCCATTACAACTTTTTCGCACTGATCTTTATCAATAGTGCTTGATAAATTCAGGGCAGCAATGTTATTGAGAGCAGTAACAACATATTTGCAGGTCTCCATGGATAATGTTATATCTTTTGGAAAAAAACTGCAGTAGAAAGGACTATCTACATATTACGAGCAGCTCATCTTATAGACAGACACAAGGTGCTACACCGCAGACCAATCCTAAACTCATCTCTCGACACTTCCAGCCCATTCATTATCTCAGCTGATCATGGCTAGCGAGAAGGTTGCTGGCTTTTTATGTGGCTAAACCAACTAGGCTTGTAATTTCACAATTTTATTTGTAATTACAGGTGGAAAACAAGTTTGATATTAAGGCACATGAAAGTTCACAAGTTTGAGAAGGCATTTCTGACAAAAAAATATTTAGATAAAAAAATGTTCAAACGCCTCTCCTGTGAAGTCCTGACTTGCAACATATGCCTAGTTTCCTGAATCAGGTCACGTGTATATGTATTTTATACAATTGAAGATGGAAGTTTACATACACCTCAGCCAAATACATTTAAACTCAGTTTTTCACAATTCCTGACATTTAATCCTAGTAAAAAACTCCCTGTCTTAGGTCAGTTAGGATCACCACTTTATTTTAAGAATGTGAAATGTCAGAATAATAGTAGAGAATGATTTATTTCAGCTTTTATTTCTTTCATCACATTCCCAGTGGGTCAGAAGTTTACATACACTCAATTAGTATTTGGTAGCATTGCCTTTAAATTGTTTAACTTGGGTCAAACGTTTCGGGTAGCCTTCCACAAACTTCCCACAATAAGTTGGGTGAATGTTGGCCCATTCCTCCTCACAGAACTGGAATAAATGAGTCAGGTTTGTAAGCCTCTATAGGATTGAGGTCAGGGCTTTGTGATGGCCACTCCAATACCTTGACTTTGTTGTCCTTAAGCCATTTTGCCATAACTTTGGAAGGATATTTGGGGTCATTGTCCATTTGGAAGACCCATTTGCGACCAAGCTTTAACTTCCTGTCTGAGGTCTTGAGATGTTTCTTCAATAAATCCACATAATTGTCCATCCTCATGATGTCATCTATTTTGTGAAGTGCACCAGTCCCTTGTGCAGCAAAGCACCCCTACAACATGATGCTGCCACCCTGTTCTTCACAGTTGGGATGGTGTTCTTCGGCTTGCAAGCATCCCCCTTTTTCCTCCAAGCAGAACGATAGTCATTATGGCCAAACAGTTCTATTTTTGTTTCATCAGACCAGAGGACATTTCTCCAAAAAGTACAATCTTTGCCTTAATGTGCAGTTGCACACCGTAGTCTGGCTTTTTTATGGCGGTTTTGGAGCAGTGGCTTCTTCCTTCCTGAGCGGTCTTTCAGGTTATGTCGATATAGGACTCGTTTTACTGTGGATATAGATACTTTTGTACCTGTTTCCTCCAGCATCTTTACAAGGTCCTTTGCTGTTGTTCCTGGATTGATTTGCACTTTTCGCACCAAAGTATGTTCATCTCTAGGAGACAGAACGCGTCTCCTTGCTGAGTGGTATGACGGCTGCATGGTCCCACTGTGTTTATACCTGCGTACTATTGTTTGTACAGATGAACGTGGTACCGTCAGGTGTTTGGAAATGGCTCCCAAGGATGAACCAAACTTTTTTTCTGTGGTCTTGGCTGATTTCTTTTGATTTGTGATGTCAAGCAAAGAGGCACTAAGTTTAAAGGTAGGCCTTGAAATACATCCACAGGTACACCTCCAACTGACTCAAATTATGCCAATTAGCCTATCAGAAGCTTCTAAAGCCATGACATCATTTTCTGGAATTTTCCAAGCCGTTTAAAGTCACAGTCAACTTTGTGTATGTAAATTTCTGACCCACTGGAATTGTGATTCAGTGTATTATATGTTAAATAATCTGTCTGTAAACAATTGTTGGAAAAATGACTTGTGTCATGCACAAAGTAGATGTCCGAACCGACTTGCCAAAACTATAGTTTGTTAACAAAAAATTAGTGGAGTGGTTGAAAAACTAGTTTTAATGACTCCAACCTAAGTGTATGTTAACTTCCGACTTCAACTGTATGTATATATAGTACCAGTCAAAAGTTTGGACACACCTACTCATTCAAGGTTTTTTCTTTATTTTACTATTTTCTACATTGGAGATGTAATGAACACGATGGGAGACAGAGACTTGGTTTCAAGCACAGGGCGCAGCAGGTGTTTATTGTAAAGGACCGCAGGAGGAGGCAGGTAGCTGGGTCCAGGGGCAGGCAGAAGGTCATACACAGGGTCCAAAAATGCAACTGTACAGGCAGGGAAAAGGCTAGTAACATCTTCTGGGAGATCAGGCAATAGGTTGATAACAGGACATCCGATAGGCTAAAGTACAGGCAGGGAATAGGCAAAAGGCGTCGTTAGTGAGGCAGGCAAAAAACTATCATACACGGGAGGAGTAAATTATGGGGGGGGGGTGCTCCGACTAGAAGTGTGTCACAAAACAATCAATACCTCACATTGATGAGGTGCAAAGAACTGAATTTAATAGTGTGTGATAATGACATACAGATGTGTGAACAGGTGATCAGAATTCAGGTGATTGGGATCTGGAGAGTGAGCTGCGTTCAGGTGATCTATGTGTTTGAGAGTGTGAGCTGGAAAGTGGGCTGCGTTCAGGGGATCTATGTGTTTGAGAGTGTGAGTTGGAATTAGTTGGAAGAACACCAAACAAGTGTTAAACAAATCAAAATATATTTGAGATTCTTCAAAGTAGCCCCCTTTGCCTTGATGACAGCTTTGCACACTCTTGGCATTCTCTCAACCAGCTTAATGAGGAATGCTTTTCCAACAGTCTTAAAGGGGTTTCCACATATGCTGACTTGTTGGCTGCTGTTCCTTCACTCTGCAGTCCAACTCATCCCAAACCATCTAATTTGAGTTGAGGTCGTGTGATGGTGGAGGCCAGGGCATCTGATGCAGCACTCAATCACTCTCCTTCTTGGTCAAATAGTCCTTACACAGCCTGGTGATGTGATTTGGGTCATTGTCCTGTTGAAAAACAAATGATAGTCCCATTAAGCGCAATCCAGATGGGATGGCGTATCGCTGCAGGATGCCGTGGTAGCCATGCTGGTTAAGTGTGCCTTGAATTCTAAATAAATCACAGACAGTGTCACCAGCAAAGCATCTCCACACCATCACACCTCCTCATACATGCTACATGCTTCACAGTGGGAACAACACATGCAGAGATCATCTGTTCACCTACTCTACATATCACAAGGACACAGCGGTTGGAACCAAAAATCTCAAATTTGGACTCATCAGACCAAAGGACAGATTTCTATCGGACTAATGTCAAATTCTTGTGTTTCTTGGCCCAAGCAAGTCTCTTTTTCTTATTGGTGTCCTTTTACAGTGGTTTCTTTGCAGCAATTAGACCATGAAGGCCTGACTCACGCAGTCTCCTCTGAACAGTTGATGTTGAGATGTGTCTGTTACTTGAACTCTGTGAAGCATTTATTTGGGCTGCAATCTGAGATGCAGTTAACTCTAAAGAACTAATCCTCTGCAGCTGAGGTAACTCTGGGTCTTGAAATGTTCCGTATTGACTGACCTTCATATCTTATTTTTTTAATGAACCTTTATTTAATTAGGCAAGTCAGTTAAGAACAAATTCTCATTTACAATGACGGCCTACCCCGGCCAAACCCTAACCCAGACGACGCTGGGCCAATTGTGCACTGCTCTATGGGACTCCCAATTACGGCCGGTTGTGATACAGCCTGGCATCAAATCAGGTTCTGAAGTGATTCCTCTATCACTGAGAGGCAGTACCTTAGATCGCTGCGCCACTCGGGAGCTCACAATACCACAGATTAAGTAATGATGGACTGTCGTTTCTCTTTGCTTATTTGAGCTGTTCTTGCCATAATATGGCTTTTTTTTTAACCAAATAGGGCTATCTCTGTATACCACCCCTACCTTGTCACAACACAACTGATTGACTCAAACACATTAAGAAGAAAATAAATTCCACAAATTAACTTTTAACAAGGCACACTTGTTAATTGATATACATTCCATGTGGTTGAGAGAATGCCAAGAGTGTTCAAAGCTGTCATTAAGGCAAAGGGGGCTACTTTGAAGAATCTAAAATCAAAAATATTTTTTTATTTGTTTTTGGGTACTACTTGATTCTATATGTGTTATTTATAGTATTGATGTATTCACTATTATTCTACAATGTTGAAAATAACAAAAAAGAAAAACCCTTGAATGAGGAGGTGTGTCCAAATCTTTGACTGGTACTGTATATATTTACCCCAAAATATATGGGGATGGGAAATGATGCAGACAATTACATTGATATAAGATAAAAATCTATCTGCAATTTTGAAGCTGATCTACCCCCTAATTTTTACAACAACATAAAAAAATAATAATAAAGGTTACGGGTATATATGGTAGACGCTTGACTGTGTCTCTCATTGTGGATTGGACTGTATGGGGCCATAAGCAAACAATAAAGGGCTCATCCAGAGGCGGTGCTCCTAGAGGCCGGTGATTTTAATGCAGGAAAACTGCATGCCATCTGTGCAGCTGGAGGCAAGAAAACTCTAAATCACCTTTACTCCACACACTGAGATGCATACAAAGCTCTCCCTCGCCCTCCATTTGGCAAATCTGACCACAATTATATCCTCCTGATTCCTGCTTACAAGCAAAATCTCAAACAGCATGTACCAGTGACGCGCTTAATACAGAAGTGGTCAGATGAAGCGGATGCTCAGCTTCAGGACTTTCGCTAGCACAGACTTGAATATGGTCCGGGATTCATCCGATGGCATTGAGGAGTTTGCCTCATCAGTCACCGGCTTCATTAATAAGTGCATCGCCGACGTCATCCCACAGTGACAGTACGTACATATCCCATACAAAAGCTAGGGATTACAGGCAACATTCGCACTGAGCTAAAGGCGAGAGCTGCTGCTTTCAAGGAGCAGGACACCTATACGTTGCTCAGGATGACTGTGTGATCACACTGTCTCCGTCGCTGATGTGAGTAAGTCATTTTTGATTGTAGTTTTTTTATGATAATTTGTTTTGTACATGTTACCCCTTTTTCTCCCCAATTGGTAGTTACAGTCTTGTCCCATCGCTGCAACTCCCATACGGACTCAGGAGAGGCGAAGGTCGAGAGCCATGCTTCCTCCGAATCATGACCCTGCCAAGCTGCACTTCTTCTTGACACACTGCTCGCTTAACCCGGAAGCCAGCTGCACCAATGTGTCAGAGGAAACACCGTACAACTGGCGACTGAACTCAGCATGCATGTGACCAGCCCGCCACAAGGAGCCGCTAGAGCGCAATGGGACAAGAAAATCCTGGCCGGCCAAACCCTCCCTAAACCCGGACGAAGCTGGACCAATTGTGTGCCGCCTCATGGATCCCCCGGTCGTGGCCAGCTGTGACACAGTGATGCTTTTAGCACTGCGATGCAGTGCCTTAGACCGCTGCAGCACTCGGGAGGCCAGTAATACTTTTAAGCAGGTTAACATTCAGAAGGCTGCAGGGCGAGACGGATTACCAGGATGTGTAACCGGTTGTGTAACCGGTCTGAAATGACTAGTTAGTTAGCGGGGTGCGCACTAACAGTGTTTAAATTGGTGATGTCACTTGCTCTGAGACCTTGAAGTAGTTTTTCCCCTTGCTCTGCAAGGGCTGCGGCTTTTGTGGAGCGATGGGTAACGATGCTTCGTGGGAGGCAGTTGTTGATGTGTGCAGAGGATCCCTGGTTCGAGCCCAGATAGGGGCGAGGAGAGGGACGGAAGCAATACAGTTACAGATGCATTCTCATAGCATGGGCTGACAGGTGGCAAGTGTCTACACTGACATTTTAAACCTCTCCCTGACCCAGTCTGTAATACTTAGATGAGGAGACCACCATAGTCCCTTTGCCCAAGAACACCAAGGTAACCTGTCTAAATGACTATCGACCCGTAGCGCTCACTTCTGTAGCCATTGCTCACATCAACGCCATCATCCCAGACACCATGGACCCATTCCAATTTGCGTACCGCCCCAACAGATCCACAGATGACGCAATCTCTATAGCACTCCACACTGCCCTTTCCCACCTGGACAATAGGAACACCTACGTGAGAATGCTGTTCATTGACTGCATTCACTATCTACGTTCAACACCATAGTGCCCTCCAAGCTCAACACTAAACTAAAGACCCTGGGACTGAACCCCTCCCTCTGTGTTTATGGGATAGACAGTAATTCGGTGGGTTATGGGTATTTATGGTATATGCTTGACTGTGTGCGTACATCTCTCATTGTGGACTATTGGAGATAGAGATACAGATAAAAAGATAGAGATTGATTGAGGTAGGGGGAGGCAAAAGGGAGGAAAGAAATAGAACACAAAGAGGTGTTGATATTGACAGGTTCGGAGTCAGACTGAAGGTAGTCTCATTACACAGCACGTGAGTTGATTGAAAGACTTCAAGTGAATCATCATCCTAAATATTAGTGAAAAATCTGTCTCCTTTCATCCAGTCATTGCTTCAGTGATGTTTTAAAAATGTCTTAATTTGTCCAATTTTTAGTAAGGTACAGCATCTATCTGCTGGTAATTCTCTTTATTTTCAAGTCACATATTTTGAGGAGCATTAATCAAATAGCAATTATTCATCATTTAGCAATATTCTTCCCTGTCATTTTCCCCATCCATATCCTTTCCCCCATTCTTTCCCACTGGAGGTCCTCTCTGTTTCTTCAACCTTTACTACTTTATTTCTCCATTCCCCTCTTTAATTACATTGCTGATTTGCTGTCTAAATCTAATCCCCAGCATAGACTGCTACTCCATCCCTGTACTCTGTGCTTGATAGTGACTGATGAAGGTTGTGTAGCCATTGGCCAATTATAGCCGAGATGTGAATTCCCTGTAATGGATTCCATTACGTTAGCGGACATATTATCTGAAATGACTGAACTCCCTTTGGAGCATCCGTGTTGTCTGTTGTCTGACGTGTTTGAAGGCACTTTAATCTACAGCACAATCAAACATACCATCCCCCCAAACATACAGTTAGTAATCTGTGTGCATGGATCATCTTGGTTTATTATAATGGTCTTGAGTCACTAATAAAGGGCTGTTATAACTGGACTCCACGGGTCAAGGGGCGGGTCATAAGGGAAAAACAGCTGAAAAATCTAAACTAAACTATAAATAATAAATAATATGGACTCTAAAAAGCTGTAAATCATGTTATGTAATTGTGAGCTCAAATGTATTGGTATGAAAGTTGAATTGTAGTTACAGTTGAATTCTGAAGTTTACGTACACCTTAGCCAAATACGTTTAAACTGCATTTAAGCCGAGTAATAATTCCCTGTTTTAGGTCAGTTAGGTTCACCACTTTATTTTAAGAATGTGAAATGTCAGAATAATAGTAGAGAGAATGATTTCTTTCAGCTTTTATTTATTTCATCACATTCCCAGTGTAATGGCCACTCCAATACCTTGACTTTGTTGTCCTTAAGCCATTTTGCCACAACTTTGGAAGTATGCTTGAGGTCATTGTTCATTTGGAAGACCCATTTGCAACCAAGCTTGAACTGACCTTCTGATGTCTTGAGATGTTGCTTCAATATATCCACATAATTTTAGTTCCTCATGATGCCATCTATTTTGTGAAGTGCACCAGTCCCTCCTGCAGCAAAGCACTCCCACAACATGATGCTGCCACCCCCGTGCTTCGCGGTTGGAATGGTGTTCTTCGGCTTGCAAGCCTCCCCCTTTTTCCTCCAAATATAACAATGGCCATTATGGCTAAACAGTTGCATTTTTGTTTCAGACCAGAGGACATTTCTCCAAAAAGTATGATCTTTTTCCCCATGTGCAGTTGCAAACCGTAGTCTGACTTTTTTATGGCGGTTTTGGAGCAGTGGTTCTTCCTTTCTGAGCGGCCTTTCAGGTTATGTCGATATAGGACTCGTTTTACTGTGGATACAGATACTTTTGTACCTGTTTCCTCCAGCATCTTCACAAGGTCCTTGCTGTTGTTATGGGATTGATTTGCACTTTTCATGCCAAAGTATGTTCGTCTCTAGAAGACAGAACGCGCCTCCTTCCTGAGCGAAATGACTTCTACGTGGTCCCATTGTGTTAATACTTGCGTACTATTTATTGTTTGTACAGATGAACATAGTACTTTCAGGCGTTTGGAAATTGTTCCTAAGGATGAACCAGACTTGTGGAGGTCTGCAATTTTATTTGGAGGTCTTGGCTGATTTCTTTTGATTTTCCCGTGATGTCAAGCAGTTTGAAGGTAGGCCTTGAAATACATTCACAGGTACACCTCCAATTGACTCAGATGATGTCAATAAGCCTATCAGAAGCTTCTAAAGCCATGACATCATTTTCTGGAATTTTCCAAGCTGTTTAAAGGCACAGTCAACTTAGTGTATGTAAACTTCTGACCCACTGGAATTGTGATACAGTGAATTCTATGTGAAATAATCTGTCTGTAAACAATTGTTGGAAAAATGACTTGTGTCATGCACAAAGTAGATGTCCTAACCGACTTGCCAAAACTATAGTTTGTTAACAAGAAATTTGCAGTGGTTGAAAAACCTAAGTGTATGTAAACTTCCAACTTCAAGTGAACAATTTATGATTGTAAAATATAAAAAACTGAAATAAATATTATTTTTAACCATAACATAAACAGCAGAGCGGAGAAGAATCTATATGGTTACCCTGTGGAGTTGAGCCTTCTGCAGTTTGTGTGTGAGAGAATAAGGTAGACGGTGCCTGTCAAAATTAATTGACAGTAGATTTATATGTTATGATGTGTCCTTTTGGTTGTCCTCTTGTTGACATCTTAATTACATCCTCTCAGGGCGTTCTCCAGATGTTCTCAGGATAATTAGTGTATCATTAAAGATTTGGTTGTGATCTGCTGTGTGTATGAACTTGTTGTTCTTGTAAATTGGGATTGAAGTAAAAAGTTATTTCCAGGGAGGCCTGAGTTTGAACTTTTGAACATTCCAAACAGTTTAATAGTGAACTTGTGTTTGAAGATAAAATGTGTTGACCTTTTAGAATAAGCTTGTTGCCTCTCATAGAATGAACATGAAAAAGTAATTTCAAGGCAGGCTAGAAATTGTCTGACTATAAGTAAACCTATGGTTTTTCAATTAGAGAATTCACTGTACAGTGCCTTCGGATTCAGTATTCAGTATTCATTTTGTTAGGTTACAGCCTTATTCTAAAATTGATCCAATTGTTTTTTTCCCTCCTCAATCAACACACAATATCCCAAAATGACAAAGCAAAAACAGGTTTTTAGAAATGTTTGCTAATTTATTAAAAATAAAAAACTGAAACAACACATAAGTATTCAGACCCTTTACTCAGTACTTTGTTGAAGCTCCTTTGGCAGCAATTACAGCCTCGAGTCTTCTTGTATATGTTGCTACAAGCTTGGCACACCTGTATTTGGGGATTTTCTTCCATTTCTCTCTGCAGATCCTCTCAAGCTCTGTCAGGTTGGATGGGGAGCGTTGATACACAGCTATTTTCAGGTCTCTCCAGATGTGTTTGATCGGGTTCAAGTACAGGCTCTGGCTGGGCCACTCAAGGACATTCAGATACTTGTCCCGAAGCCACTCCTGAGTTGTCTTGGTTGTACTGTATGCTTAGATTCGTTGTTCTGTTGGAAGGTGAACCTTCCCCCCCAGTCTGAGGTTCTGAGCGTTCTGGAGCAGGTTTTCATCAAGGATCTCTCTGTATTTTGCTCCATTCATCTTTGCCACTATCCTGACTAGTCTCCCTGTCCCTGCCACTGAAAAACATCCCCACAGCATGATGCTGCCACCACAATGCTTCAGCGTAGGGATGGTGCCAGGTTTCCTCAAGACGTGACGCTTGGCATTCAGGCCAACGAGTTCAATCTCGGTTTCATCAGACCAGAGAATATTGTTTCTCATGGTCTGAGATTGTTTATCTGCCTTTTGGCAAACTCCAAGCTGGCTATCATGTGCCTTTTACTAAGGAGCGGCTTCCGTCTGGCCACTCTACCATAAAGGCCTGATTGGTGGAGTGCTGCAGAGATGGTTGTCCTTCTGGAAGTTTCTCCCATCTCCACAGAAGAACTCATGAGTCATGAAGGCAGTCAAATTTCACGTGACCATTTAGTCACAGTAATTAGGCTCTGATGCTGCTTATGGTCATTAGTAGCCTACCAAATTTGCTAACTGCCTGGTACTCAGCGCTCTATTGTCCCTCTAACCACTCTAACATGAATGCAAATGTGTTCAAAAATCGATTCAAACACTTCATGAGAGCCCATGAGCTCATGATGCGCAACATTTCCATAGGCTATGCAATTGCACAAGAAAACAGAGTGATGGCCTCTACTAAAAAGAGGAGGATCCCATCAGCTTTCTATAGGCTAGGCCTACTATATTTATTTCTCAACTTCCCTAATATTAAGAATATTGTTTATCTTTACAACAGGATTATTGCCTACCTTGCTGGCATGAAAATTAACCACGGGAAAAGTGCATAGATGACATGCATTTTTTCCCGCTGTCACGCCCTGGTCGAAGTATTTTGTGTTTATTTTCATTTATTTGGTCAGGCCAGGGTGTGGCATGGGTTTTTGTATGTGGTGTGTTGGGTCTGTAGCTTAGTGGGGTGTTCTAGTGAAGTCTATGGCTGTCTGAAGTGGTTCTCAATCAGAGGCAGGTGTTTATCGTTGTCTCTGATTGGGAACCATATTTAGGCAGCCATATTCTTTGGGTGTTTCGTGGGTGATTGTCCTTAGTGTCCTCTGTGTTAGTTTGTACCAGTTTAGGCTGTTTCGGTTTTCACATTACGTTTATTGTTTTTGTACAGTTCATGTTTCATCATTGTTAAATAAACATGGATCGCAATAGCCACGCTGCATTTTGGTCTGACTCTACTTCAACCGAGGAAAGCCGTTACAGAATCACCCACCACAACAGGACCACGCGGCGTGGTAACGGGCAACGGCAAAAGCAGCAGCAGTGGGAGAGGCTGCACTACTTGGAGAAATGGACTTGGGAGGACGATTTGGACGGTAAAGGACCCTGGGCACAGCCTGGAGAATATTGCCGCCCCAAAGAGGAACTGGAGGCGGTGAAAGCAGAGAGGCGCTGGTATGAGGAGGCAGCACGGCGATGCGGATGGAAGCCTGAGAGTCAGCCCCAAAAATGTATTGGGGGGGGGCTAACAGGGAGTATGGCTACGCCAGGTAGGAGACCTGCGCAAACTCCCTGTGCTTACCGGGGGGCTAGAGAGACCGGGCAGGCACCGTGTTATGCTGTGGTGCGCACGGTGTCTCCAGTGCGGGTGCATAGCCCGGTGCGGTATATTCCAGCTCCGCGTATCGGCCGGGCTAGAGTGAGCATCGAGCCAAGTGCCATGAAGCCGGCTCTACGCATCTGGTCCCCAGTGCGTCTCCTTGGGCCGGCTTACATGGCACCAGCCTTGCGCTCGGTGTCTCCGGTTCGCCTGCATAGCCCAGTGCGGGCTATTCCACCTCGCCGCCCTGGCAGGGCGACCGAGAGCATTCCACCAGGTAAGGTTGGGCAGGCTCGGTGCTCAAGAGCTCCAGTGTGCCTGCACGGTCCGGTCTATCCAGTACCACCTCCACACTCCAGCCCTCCGGTAGCAGCTCCCCGCACCAGGCTTCCTGTGCGTGTTCTCGGCCCAGTACCACCAGTGCCAGCACCACGCATCAGGCCTACAGTGCGCCTCGCCTATTCAGCGCAGTTGGAGCCTTCCTCCTCTCCAGCGCTGTCGGAGTCTCTCGCTTGTTTAGCGCTGCCAGAGCCTTCCGCCTCTACAGCGCTGCCGGAGTCTCCCGCCTGTTCAGAACTGCCAGTCTGCATGGAGCTGCCAGTCTGCATAGAGCTGCCAGTCTGCAAGGAACTGCCAGTCTGCAAGGAACTGCCAGTCTGCAAGGAGCTGCCAGTCTGCATAGAGCTGCCAGTCTGCAAGGAGCCGCCAGAGCTGCCAGTCTGCAGGATGTCGCCAAAGCTGCCAGTCTGCATGGAGCAGCCAGAGCCTTCAGTCAGCATGGAGCAGCCAGGGCCGCCAGTCAGCATGGAGCAGCCAGGGCCGCCAGTCAGCATGGAGCAGCCAGGGCCGCCAGTCAGCATGGAGCCGCCAGGGCCGCCAGTCAGCATGGAGCCGCCAGGGCCGCCAGTCAGCATGGAGCAGCCAGAGTCGCCAGTCAGCATGGAGCAGCCAGTCAGCATGGAGCAGCCAGAGCAGCCAGTCAGCATGGAGCAGCCAGAGCTGCCAGTCAGCATGGAGCAGCCAGTCAACATGGAGCAGCCAGAGCAGCCAGTCAGCATGGAGCAGCCAGAACTGCCAGTCAGCCAGACTCTTCCAGATCTGCCAGTCAGCCAGACTCTTCCAGATCTGCCAGTCAGCCAGACTCTTCCAGATCTGCCAGTCAGCCAGACTCTTCCAGATCTGCCAGTCAGCCAGACTCTTCCAGATCTGCCAGTCAACCAGACTCTTCCAGATCTGCCAGTCAACCAGACTCTTCCAGATCAGCCAGGATCTGCCAGATCCGCCAGTCAGCCAGGATCTGCCAGAACCACCAGCCAGCCAGGATCTGCCGGATCCAACTACCTGCCTGAGCTTCCTCTCAGTGCTGAGCTACCCCTCAGTCCCGAGCTACCCCTCAGTCCCGAGCTACCCCTCAGTCCCGAGCTGCCCCTCAGTCCCGAGCTGCCCCTCAGTCCCGAGCTGCCCCTCAGTCCCGAGCTGCCCCTCAGTCCCGAGCTGCCCCTCAGTCCAGTGGGGTTCTGGGTGAGGACTACTAGGCCATGGTCGGCGGCGAGGGTGGACTATCCAGGGACGCGAGGAGGAGGGACTAAGACTTTGATGGAGTGGAGTCCACGTCCCGCGCCGGAGCCACCACCATGGACAGACGCCCACCCGGACCCTCCCCTATGGTTTTTGGTGTGCGTCCGGGAGTCCGCACCTTGGGGGGGAGGTTCTGTCACGCCCTGGTCAAAGTATTTTGTGTTTATTTTCATTTATTTGGTCAGGCCAGGGTGTGGCATGGGTTTTTGTATGTGGTGTGTTGGGTTTGTAGCTTAGTGGGGTGTTCTAGTGAAGTCTATGGCTGTCTGAAGTGGTTCTCAATCAGAGGCAGGTGTTTATCGTTGTCTCTGATTGGGAACCATATTTAGGCAGCCATATTCTTTGGTTGTTTCGTGGGTGATTGTCCTTAGTGTCCTCTGTGTTAGTTTGTACCAGTTTAGGCTGTTTCTGTTTTCACATTACGTTTATTGTTTTTGTACAGTTCATGTTTCATCATTGTTAAATAAACATGGATCGCAATAGCCACGCTGCATTTTGGTCCGACTCTACTTCAACCGAGGAAAGCCGTTACACCCGCTGCCTCTGTTTTTGAGACGTGCATGGTAATGGTCCATTCTAAATCAAAACAAATTTCACACATATATTATTTAGTATATGTAAAGACAAGATTAAATCAAGAATAGTCTGATGGGTGACAACATTAGCCTATCACTTGTGAATGATATATTATCATGTGTGAATGATGCCCAGTATAAGAAAATTCCTTTTTTTTTTGCAACTTTTTGAAATCATAGTCACACACCTCATGTAGCCTCATGTCAACTAAAGTGGCCAAATAACTTCTTAAAATTAATCACATGAATCTGCTTTTCAAGAGGTTTAGAGCCTAACTGGCATATATTAGCAGCGTGTTAGTTTCAAGTTTAGGGAAGATAATTTTCACCATGAAAATGCACCTTTACGGCCTCCCGGGTGGCGCAGTGGTCTAGTGCACTGTGGTGCAGTGGTCTGGGTTCGGGACCAGGCTCTGTCGCAGCCGGCCGTGACCGAGAGGTCCGTGGGGCAATGCACAATTGGCCTAGCGTCATCTGGGTTAGGGAGGGTTTGGCCGGTAGGGATATCCTTGTCTCATTGCGCACCAGCGACTCCTGTGGGTGGGCCCGGGCGCAGTGCGTGCTAACCAAGGTAGCCAGGTGCACTGTGTTTCCTCCGACACATTGGTGCGGCTGGCTTCCGTGTTGGATGCGCTGTGTTAAGAAGCAGTGCGGCTTGGCAGGGTTGTGTTTCAGAGGACGCATGGCTTTAGACCTTCGTCTCTCCCGACCCCGTACGGGAGTTGTTGCGATGAGACAAGATAGTAATTACTAACAATTGGATACCACGAAATTGGGGAGAACAGGGGGTGAAAAAAAAGAAAATGCATCTTTATAATCAAATCATTACATCACATTTGCAGTCACTTTTGATAATTGTGTTTTGCCGCAAATGGAACATCCATGTTTATAGCCTACTGTCATTGTTGCGCTTATAATGTGAAAAAATAGCCTAATAGTTTATCAACATTTTAATCTAAATGTTCTGATCTGTTGCGTCAGCCACATTGCGTAAAAAAGTTTTTTTTGATGCTGGTGGTTGTATTGATTTGGGATCTATTGCATCCCACAACTGTCCCAGATTATGTTTGAAATATAAATGTATTGCACAGAATAGAATAGGTTGACTTTTGTACTATCAGGGATAGTAGAATGACATGGGCTAGTGCTATGCTGTTCATTAGGCCTACTCATCTTGTTGGCTGATGAAAAGTAAATGTGGACAGTTCTTCCAATATCTTCAATATGCACCTTGGGAATTGGATAAGGATGCACGCAGTTGCGTCGCATGTGTCTATCTTCACTTGTAGCCTGTGAGAAAGACCCGATCACATGATGGAGAGCCATGTGAGTGAGAGATGCTTAGGAAGGTGGGAAAAGGGTACACAGAACTTCCGGGCACAGCAGCCACTGGTTGCAAAAGGAATGGATTTTTTTTATGGTGCATTATGGCCACAAAGGGGATGCCGCCGTGAAATTGGGAACATTATCGAGTGCTTGTCAAATTGTGAATGAGAGACTAAGTGTGTACAGCCTGTGTAATGAACACGATGGGAGACAGACAGCTGGTTTCAAGCGCAGGGTGCAGAAGGTGTTTATTTTTAAAGGACCACAGGAGGATGCAGGTAGCTGGGTCCAGGGGCAGGCAGAAGGTCATACACAGGGGGTCCAGAAAGGCAAGAGTACAGGCAGGGAATAGGCAAAAGGCGTCGTTAGTGAGGCAGGTAAGAACTATCATACACGGGAGGATTAAATTACAGGGAAAACAGAGCTACGAATAGAAGCGTGTAACAAAACAAACAATACCTCACAATGATGGGGTGCAAAGAACTGAACTTAATAGTGTGTGATAATGACATACAGGTGTGTGAACAGGTGATCAGAATTCAGGTGATTGGGATCTGGAACTGTAAGCTGCGTTTAGGGGATCTACGTGTTTGGAAGCAGACATTACAGAAAAAAAAACAAAGCAGAGCTCATGCCTTTCAAGCTACTTTTTTCAAATCATCAGTCACATCATGCAGCCTTACAATTTATAAAAAATCAAATGATATAGCCCAACATTTGTAGAACAACCAAAGTTACATTAACTCTAAATTAAGCATATAGGAGTACCTATTGCCTTGTTTACCTCTCAACGCATAACAGGCGCATGTGCGCACTCCTTCAAATCGTTGAGAAAATATTTATATTCTATTCAGCTTTGTTCAATTATATTCTCAATACTATAAAATATAGAATAATGCCACAGAATTGTAAGCAAATCTTGTCTAATAAATTAACTAGTGTAGCCCACAGCCATTTGGCATAGCCAGATCAGGATGTAACGTAGTGACAACTCAGAGTATGCTATTTTGTTCTTCTCAAATAGACTACATTTTCTTCATATCGTGCTCCTTTAGACAGTCTAAAATAAATCATGTGTAGGTTATAATACGTGGATTTGTTAGATGTACCAAATGGTCTGCATCAGAGGCTTGTAGGCTGTGTGTGGAAGCCAGGAGATGCCAAATGTGTATGTTGTAATGGTCAATTACCGTTAGACTGACAGTTATTTGCTTGACAATCACCGGCTGATAAAGTTCCGTGACCGCCACAACCCTAGTCAGAGTAACCATCAGGATCTTGGTCACCTCACTGACCAAGGCCTTTCTCCCCCGATTGCTCCGGTTGGCCAACTCTAGGAAGAGTTGGTGGTTCCAAACTTCTATTTAAGAATGATGGAGAACACTGTGTTCTTGGGGACCTTCAATACTAAAGCCATTTTTGGTACCCTTCCCCAGATCTGTGCCTCGACACAGTCCTGTCTCAGCACTCTACGGACAATTCCGTCGAGCTCATGGCTTGGTTTTTGCTCTGACATGCACTGTCAACTGTAGGACCTTATATAGACAGGTGTGTGCCTTTCCAAATCATGTCAAATCAATTGAATTTACCAAAGGTGGACTCCAATCAAGTTGTAAAAACATTTCAAGGATGATCAATGGAAACAGGATGCACCTGAGCTAAATTTCAAGTCTCATAGCAAAGGGTCTGAATACTTATTGTAACAGACGCTGGGAGTTGAGAAGCAGGTGGTAAATTTAATATAACAGAACGATACAACGTAGGAGTAGCGTCTAGCCATGAACAGAAACAATCATTCCTGGGGAAGTAACTTAAAGGAGTGCCAAATAAAAGGGAGGTAATGGAGTCCAGGTGTGCTTGATGACGCGCAGGTGTGCGTAAAGATGGTTCCCAGGACCAGTGATTAGTAAATCGTTGACGTTGAACATCGGGGGGGAGGAGCGGGAGTAGATGTGACAGTACCCCCCCCCACCCTCCTGCCACAGGACGATGCCGGCCAGAGGACGTGGACGAGGCGTGGGCTGGTCCGGGCGGCATAGATGGAAATCACAGATGTTGGGATCCAGAATGTCCTCCACCGGAACCCAACACCCTCCTCTGAGCCGTATCCCTCCCAGTCCACCAGGTACTGGAGCCGACCCCCACAACGTCGGGAGTCCAGTAGGGATCTGACGGCATAGGCGGGAGCTCCCTTGAGGGGGGGTGGAGGGGTGTCGTGGGGGACAGCATCAGCCATGGGATCAGGCCTGAGAAGGGAGACATGAAAAGAAGGTGAGATATGGTAGTCACTGGGAAGCTGTCACCTCGTTGACCCGCCGGAGAACCTTGAATGGCCCCACAAAATGGGGGCTCAGCTTTTTGCAGGGCAGGCAGAGTGGGATGTTCCTGGTAGAGAATGGGATGGGATGCCTCAGAGGCAATTTGGAATCCTTGGATGGGCGAGTGCAATCAAATCTCCTCTCTCTCCTTCGTTTCCGTAGTCGCCCATCGATCCTGATGGTCAAGGCAAGCTCAGTCTTTACTTCCTCCGATAGTCCATGCAGGAACACGACGAACAGCGCTTTGGTGTTCCAGGCACTCTCCGCTGCCAATGTGCGGAAATCCACAGTATAATCTGCAACACTGCGGGATTCCTGCTGAAGCTGGTGTAGCTTCCGGGCAGCCTCTCTCCTGGACAATGGGGCATCAAAAACCTTCTTGACCTCCACCACGAACTCCTCCAGACTGAAGAATATGGCCAACTGTTGTTCCCATACTGCTGTAGCCCAGGCGAGAGCCTTCCCGGACATCAGCGTGATGAGGTACGCTATTTTAGAGCGGTACCAGGGTAAGGAGGATGGCTGAAGCTCGATGATGAGGGCACACTGAGCAAGAAATGCCTGACTCTCCATCGAATCATTCCGGTGGAGGTGAGCGGGGTTCCCGGGAAACTGGGATGACCAGTGAGGCGGTGCTGCTAACAGCTGGGCTACTGAGGGGCTGTGAGATTACCGTCATGGTAGGCTGCCTCCCAGACAACCCGCAGAACGCTTGGTCATGGCATTCGGCCAAGGTCTGGACCCCTTCCACAAGGCCATGAAGCAACTTCTCATGCCTACCAATGGTGGCTCCTTGGGAGGAAATGGCGTTGCGAAGCTCGTCCGAGTCTACTGGGTCAGTCATGGCCAGTTCGTACTTTCAAAAAATAACAAAAGTTTATTATTCGAACAGGGGCAGGCAAAAGGACAGGTCAAGGGCAGGCAGTGGTCAGTAATCCAGACAGGTGGGGCAAATGTACAGGATGGCAGGCAGGCTCAGGGTCAGGGCAGGCTGGAATGGTCGAAACCAGGAAACAAGAAAACAGGAACTATAGCAAAGACAGGCGCAAGGGAAAAAACGCTGGTAGGTTTGACGAACAAAACGAACTGGCAACAGACAGAGAGAGAGAGAGAGAGAGAGAGAGAGAGAGAGAGAGAGAGAGAGAGAGAGAGAGAGAGAGAGAGAGAGAGAGAGAGAGAGAGAGAGAGAGAGAGAGAGAGAGAGAGAGAGAGAGAGAGAGAGAGAGAGAGAGAGAGAGAGAGAGAGAGAGACTGAGACTGAGACTGAGACTGAGACTGAGACTGAGACTGAGCGGGAGAGGGATGTGGTCATTTAAACTTTGTGTAAAATGGTCAAAGAATATTCAGCATTACTAGCTGAATTAACAATGTATGGTTCCACTGTATTAGTAACTAAACATGTCATATGAATGGGCAGATAAAATGGGCAGATAAAATATGATAAAATATTATAAACCTGCCACCAGTCCACCCACAGCCATCTCACCCTCTCCTTCTCTCCTTCCCTCCCTCTCTTCTCTCCGGTGTATCAGTCACACAGTGAAGCAGGACGAGCTGTCTGGGTGAAGACAACACCAGGGAAAAGCAGAGGCAGCAGAGGCAGCTGAAAACCTTTGAATCAAAGGTTTAAACTGTAATAAAAACAGAAACATTCAGTCTGAAGTTTTGAGACAAAGGTATTACAGAAGATAGAGATGGTTATAATGGCAGATCGAAGTTCATGCATAAATTGTGGAGAAAGGTGTGCAGGTGGGAAAATTCTATTGGGAAGTGAGCTGGCAGCCGGAAGGTTGCTGGTATCAAATCCTAGATGCCATTGCCTACTGTTGTGCCCTTGAGCAAGGCCCTTAACCCCCGAAAATAACTGCTTCACGGGCGCCCAGTGTGGCAGCCCCCCTCTCCAATATGTGTTTTTCCTGAGTCAAATTTAGTTAATAATTAACAGCTAAAGTAGTCTTAATATATGAGGAGTCATTTCAGTTGCAGATCATATCATATAGATTAAATGTATATCAAACATCTACTGTAGAACTGAAAGCCAACTTAAACTATGCTTATTCTTGATTCCCTGACATAGGCTACACTCTTAGAAAAAAGGGTTCTACTATGGGGATAGCCAAAGAACCCTATAAAGTTCTAGATAGCACCTTTTTTTCTAAGAGTGTATCTATCCAGTGCCTCAACTCATTTCTAAAGTGTATGAAACGCCATGACATTCAATCATCTTTGTAGAGTTCCATAAGTGGCAAGATACATGCATACCAATGTTCTGATGTAAATGGGAAGTATTTACATACACACACACACGCATACACCCCAGTGGCGGACAGTGACGTTTACGATGAGCATGGCCTTATTTCTATTACAGTATATTGGATGACTGTCATTCAATCCCATTCACCCAGCTCAATGTAACATCGATAGGTTTAGGCTACTACATAATACTCCAATTTCCCCTATACCCATCATGAGGTTGCTACATCCTAGAGAGAGAGAAAGATTTGAGTAATCAAGGTGACAGAGAGTGACACATTCAATACCACCTTGCACACTCTTGCCCGTATCTAGCTGATCTAGGGTGTAATCATTAGTCCAACAGTTATAAACAATAGTTTCTATTGGACAAATTCAGATGTTTATCCAGGTTTCATTTGATTCCATTTATGTTTGAAGCATAATGTATTTACAGTTTTATTCACATGTTTTCAAGTACTTGCATACAAATGATGCATTCCGATTATTGCATCTATTGTAATGGACACCTATGATGTGTGTAAAATACTTTTTAAAGGTTGTACTGATGATAATGAGCTAAGTTATTTGCAAGCTATGTGTGTCGTCATGTTTGTTGACATTATACAACAAACATGTATATGACATTCTGGGTGTCATCTGTCAGACCAAAGATGTTATAATGAGGTGAAGGAATGGTTCACTCGTCTTTTTCCGGAAGTGAATGAAGGGAAGTGGATGATTGTAGATTGTATAAACAGACCAAACTCATCTTGTCTCCTCTTATTATCTTTGGTTGATGTGAAAAAATAAACATTCCGGCGTGCACAAACTACCTATCATCAGATTACTTTCGATTTCTAGAAAGTGTTTTATTCAATTATTTCGATCAATGTTGAGCTCACCCGTGATGTGATTCATTATAAATAGTAATTGCTATTAGCTAATTCATATTGTAGTTTCTGTCAGCCGGGAGTTAAAAAAATATGATTGCTTGTGTTACGTCAATCTTTCCTCAGTTAGGACAAATGTAGCCTACATTTTCTGGTTTGGATGATTGTGTTAATTATGCTGTAGCTACATCTGTGAATGTCAGAATATTGCATCCAAAAACGGGTCACATTCTGGACATAACTTTGTGCAAAATGTTTATGCGAAAAAAAAGTGTGGCCAGCTCAAATGCTGATTGTTGCGTCAATCGAAAATTGACGTTCTAAATAAGCGCTCTAATCAAGTGTTCTAATCACACCGGTTTAATCATAAGCAACAGGGACCACTATAGAACGATCACACCCGTTTGTTGGTACGTGGGAAAAGGTTAAGTCTCCTCAGATTCCTGTGGTATTGAGATTCTCCTGGCTCCAGCGACACAATCCCCCCCGTTCTGCCACCCCTATTGCCTGAAGTCAGCAGAACCTGCCCCGGGACGTCTTCCTGGGGGCTCGGAAGTCGCCCTGGACCTCCGGGAGGTGTTCAACAAGGCCCGGGCAACTTCGCTTCCGCTGCACCAACCTTGACTGTGGGATTGACCTTCTCCCAGGCACCACTCTGCCCCGGGGACGACTGTACTCTCTGTCGGGACCAGAGACCAAGGCGATGGAGACCTATATTGGGGACTCCCTAGCTGCAGGATTCATCAGACCTCCTTCTTCTCCCGCCGGTGCAGGGTTCTTTGTGGAGAAGAAGGACAAGACCCTGCGCCCGTGCATCGACCCGCGGGGTCTCAATGACATAACGGTGAAGACCTGCTACCCCTCATCTCCTCTGCCTTCAAGCCACTCCAGGGGGCCACCGTGTTTTCCAAACTGGATCTACGGAACGCCTACTACCTGGTGCAGATACGGGAAGGGGACGAGTGGAAGACCACCTTCAACACGGCCAACGGTCACTACAAGTACCTGGTCATGCCATTCGGCCTTACCAAAAGCCCATGCTGTGTTCCAGGCTCTGGTCAATGATGTTCTCCGCGACATGTTGAACCGGTTCGTCTTTGTCTACCTCAATGACATCCTCATCTTCTCCCACTCCACCCAAGAACATGTGCTCTACGTCCGACAAGTTCTCCAACGCCTCCTGGAGAACCAGATGTTTGTAAAAGCAGAGAAGTGCGAGTTCCATCGCTCCACCGTTCCTTTTCTAGGTTACATCATTGCTGCAGGGAGTGTACAAATGGATCCCGGGAAGGTGAGAGTGGTGGTGGATTGGCCCCAGCCTACTTTCAGGGTGCAGCTGCAATGTTTCCTGGGGTTCGCCAACTTCTATCGCCGCTTTATCCGGGGTAACAGCACCCTGGCTTCCGCCAGTGTCAGCACTCACCTCGCCCAAGGTTCTGTTCACGTGGTCTCCAGCTGCTGACTTCACTTCACCACAGCTCCCATCCCGTTCATCCTGACCCATCCAGGGCAACAGGGTGAATAATAGCCTATATTACCTGGGCTCTCCATGTATCACCTCTTTGGGAATGTTACAGGGGGATTTGAGGAATTATAGCCAAGTGTATTTGTTCCTTGGTTTAAGGGTGATACTCTCAGAACCGATTAATCTGCAAGGTTTTCATCTGCAAAAGTTCTAGCCTGAATAAGACAGGAATCTTTGCTCTGTGGTAGACAGACACATATCTGCCCAGACGAGAACTACAGTTCATGGAAAATAACAAGTGTAAATAGACTGTTGGATGAGACTAATCCAACCCCCATGGCCCTGAACCTCAATAGCCGAGTTGCAATCCGATCTGAACACACACACGCACATGGACACACACACACGTTCACACTACTATAGCCTTGAAGGTCTGGCAGGCCATTTCTCTAGTCTGGAAAATATCATTAGGCCTATACAATGGGTTGGTAGTGTAAGTGTTCTGTAATGTCTCTTTTGAAAACATGTTTTTAAATATCCCCCAGCACTCCTCATCCACAATCAGCATAGCGCTCACACTGCACACCAAGTGGGACTTGCCCCCAGCTCCATCAAGTGGAAAATTACTTTGTGATGGGAATATTATCGTTATTTTGCAAAGATGGGCTCACACCTCTTTTGTGTGTTTTGGTTAAGAGTGTGTGACTGTGTGTAGGTGTGTGCAGGTGTCTGTGTGTGCAAAAGCAAGTGTGTGTGTGCATGTGTGCGCGTGCGTGTGTTATGAGGGCGTACCTGCAGTACAATTAGTCCCACTGCTCACAGAATGGACCTCATCACAGGTTTTACACAGCAGGAAAGGTCAGCCTCATTCACCCCTCCTAATCAAACAACCATTAGTATGCAATATGTAAATAAGACACCTAGCACTCACCATCCACTGATCCACTGACGCAACACGGGCCACAGCCTTCTTGTCACTACAGGTGAAGGATCTTAATTTGATCACTGCTTTGTTGCTGAGTATTTTCCTGCACTGCAGGAAATTCAGATAAGCTTTGTGATTTATATAAATTCACTGAAAATCTGAGCTAAAACATGGTTATGTTAACAGTATTGCACTTTTCATGTAGCAATTATTTTCAAGTTTGGCTAGCTAATAGCCTAACCATAAATCAAGTAACATTATGGACTACACATTCAAATCCTGTTGCTGCAGGATTATTTTGCTGCGACAATACTGGTCAAACTAAGATCTTACATCTGTACCCCCAAATGTTGACAGATTTGAGAGACATGCTTTTACGAAGCAAATTGGAGTGTAAATTGTGAGAGACAAAACACCACAGAAGGTAATTGCACACTCACCAACCACTGGATATGAAGTGAGAACAAAGATAGAGAGGAGGGAGGTATAAGTGGATCAGGTGTTTTTATCCGATGTTTTTATCATCAACAGTGAAGCTAAAGATAAGATTTTTGGTAAATACTGGTTCTTACTCATCAAGTAATCCAAGCGTGTGTTCTCATCATCTGAGTCAGATGCTTGACCAGATTTGCAATAGAGCAGCCAGGTGTGCTATCATACGAGTGCATAATTGGCTCTGGCAAATGATATGCATTCAAATATCTGTTGTTCTGAGTCCACTATGACTCTCTTCTCTCTGTACAGTCAGGTGTAATGACAGGCTATAATGACTGTGTCATTTGTGGAGATAGACAAAAGATGGGCACAGTGAGTGTGTGTGGGTGCTGTTACTATCCAAAGCCCTGACCATCCTCCTCAGTGAATTTCATAAAAAAATAAATTTTTAAACATTTAAAAAGTTATATTTTTTAGATAAAACAAGTCACCAAATAATTGATCAAAACACACTATTTTGCAAAGAAGGTCTACAGTAGCCTCAACAGCACTCTGTAGGGTAGTACCATGGTGTAGCCGGAAAACAGCTAGCATCTGTCCTCCTCGGGATACACTGACTTCAATACAAAACCTAGGAGGCTCATGTTTCTCACCCCCTTCCATAGACTTACACAGTAAATATGACCACTTCCGGAGGACGTCCTCCAAACTATCAGAGCTCCTCCAGCATGAACTGACATGTTGTACACCCAATCAAAGGATCAGAGAATGAATCTAGTACTGAACGCATAAGCTACAGCTAGCTAGCACTGCAGTGCAAGTTTTATCTCCCAAAGATTAATTGTTTTCACAGACATTCGGGCCAGTGTTTAAATTGTTGTCTACTTGAAGTTCAGTAGCAGTTGTTTTGATGTACCTTGTAATAAATTATTGTAACTTTATGGCAGGATTGTTTTAGGTGTCTAGAGTATATCTGGAGAGAGAGCGAGAGAGAGAGAGAGAGAGAGAGAGAGAGAGAGAGAGAGAGAGAGAGAGAGAGAGAGAGAGAGAGAGAGAGCACTACAATATTTAGTTTTTGTTGTCATATTGATGTGTCTGTCTCATGGCTACCCATGTATTTCCATGGAAATATTACATTTATTTGGAAAATAATAAATATTTATATTTTTAAAAGCATTCATGATTTGCGTAAATGTAATATATTAACTATTACTCTTCTTAAAAATCTCTGTCTATTAGTTACTCTTGTTAGTTACTCTTGTTAAAAACCTCTTGTCTATTAGTTACTCTTGTTAGTTACTCTTGTTAAAAACCTCTGTCTATTAGTTACTCTTGTTAGTTACTCTTGTTAAAAATCTCTGTCTATTAGTTACTCTTGTTAGTTACTCTTGTTAAAAACCTCTTGTCTATTAGTTACTCTTGTTAGTTACTCTTGTTAAAAATCTCTGTCTATTAGTTACTCTTGTTAGTTACTCTTGTTAAAAACCTCTTGTCTATTAATTCGTTATATTTGCTAAAGTAACGCGTTACCATTTGTCACTGTCTGTCACCTCAAATTTGTCTCTCGACCTGTGTGCACCTACATTATATACTTTCATTTATAAGCTAGGTTGTAGCAACCTCATGATGGGTACAGAGAACATTTAAGATTGATGTAGTAGCTATAACTTATTGATGTTACATTGAACTGATTGAATGGAACATGAATGACAGTCATCCAATATGCTGTAATAGAAATAAATCAAATCAAATCAAATCAAATTTTATTTGTCACATACACATGGTTAGCAGATGTTAATGCGAGTGTAGCGAAATGCTTGTGCTTCTAGTTCCGACAATGCAGTAATAACAAGTAATCTAACTAACAATTCCAAACTACTGTCTTGTACACAGTGTAAGGGGATAAAGAATATGTACATAAGGATATATGAATGAGTGATGGTACAGAGCAGCATAGGCAAGATACAGTAGATGGTATCGGGTACAGTATGTACAAATGAGATGAGTATGTAAACAAAGTGGCATAGTATAGTATAAAGTGGCTAGTGATACATGTATTACATAAGGATACCGTCGATGATATAGAGTACAGTATATACGTATGCGTATGAGATGAATAATGTAGGGTAAGTAACATTTATATAAGGTAGCATTGTTTAAAGTGGCTAGTGATATATTTACATCATTTCCCATCAATTCCCATTATTAAAGTGGCTGGAGTTGAGTCAGTGTCAGTGTGTTGGCAGCAGCCACTCAGTGTTAGTGGTGGCTGTTTAACAGTCTGATGGCCTTGAGATAGAAGCTGTTTTTCAGTCTCTCGGTCCCAGCTTTGATGCACCTGTACTGACCTCGCCTTCTGGATGATAGCGGGGTGAACAGGCAGTGGCTCGGGTGGTTGATGTCCTTGATGATCTTTATGGCCTTCCTGTGACATCGGGTGGTGTAGGTGTCCTGGAGGGCAGGTAGTTTGCCCCCGGTGATGCGTTGTGCAGACCTCACTACCCTCTGGAGAGCCTTACGGTTGAGGGCGGTGCAGTTGCCATACCAGGCGGTGATACAGCCCGCCAGGATGCTCTCGATTGTGCATCTGTAGAAGTTTGTGAGTGCTTTTGGTGACAAGCCGAATTTCTTCAGCCTCCTGAGGTTGAAGAGGCGCTGCTGCGCCTTCTTCACGATGCTGTCTGTGTGAGTGGACCAATTCAGTTTGTCTGTGATGTGTATGCCGAGGAACTTAAAACTTGCTACCCTCTCCACTACTGTTCCATCGATGTGGATAGGGGGGTGTTCCCTCTGCTGTTTCCTGAAGTCCACAATCATCTCCTTAGTTTTGTTGACGTTGAGTGTGAGGTTGTTTTCCTGACACCACACTCCGAGGGCCCTCACCTCCTCCCTGTAGGCCGTCTCATCGTTGTTGGTAATCAAGCCTACCACTGTTGTGTCGTCCGCAAACTTGATGATTGAGTTGGAGGCGTGCGTGGCCACGCAGTCGTGGGTGAACAGGGAGTACAGGAGAGGGCTCAGAACGCAACCTTGTGGGGCCCCAGTGTTGAGGATCAGCGGGGAGGAGATGTTGTTGCCTACCCTCACCACCTGGGGGCGGCCCGTCAGGAAGTCCAGTACCCAGTTGCACAGGGCGGGGTCGAGACCCAGGGTCTCGAGCTTGATGACGAGCTTGGAGGGTACTATGGTGTTGAATGCCGAGCTGTAGTCGATGAACAGCATTCTCACATAGGTATTCCTCTTGTCCAGATGGGTTAGGGCAGTGTGCAGTGTGGTTGAGATTGCATGCTCATGGAAACAGGCCATGCTCATGGAAACATTTTTGTCCTCCCTCATCTTAAACGGCACTGACCACCAAATTTGGCCTGTGCTGGGATTTTGCCTAAGTTTTTTTTAATTCTGAAAAACTCCCCAGTCCTTAAAGATTACAAGCATGCCCATAACAAGATGCAGCCACCACTATGTTTGAGAAAAGAGAGTGGCATCCGCCAAATCCAGATTCGTCCATCGGACTGTCAGATGGGGAAGCATGATTCATCACTCCAGAGAACGTGTTTCCATTGCTCCAGAGTCCAATGGCGGTGAGCTTTACACCACTCCAGCCAACGCTTGGCATTGCGCATGGTAATCTTAGGTTTGTGTGCGGCTGCTCGGCCATGGAAACCCAATTCATGAAGCTCTCGACAAACAATTATTGCAGTGGCATTGCTTCCAGAGGCAGTTTGGAACTTGATAGTGTGTGTTGCAACTGAGGACCATCGCATCCCACGATGGTGCCACCTTGAAAGTCACTGAGCTCTTCAGTAAGGCCATTCTACTGCCAATGTTTGTCTATTGAGATTGCATGGCTGTGTGCTCGATTTTATATACCTGTCAGCAACAAGTGTGGCTGAAATGGCCGAACCTACAAATTTGAAGGGGTGTCCACATACTTTTGGCCATGTAGTGTATCACTGGGAAATTGATATTGTAACAATATTACATTTGATATTGTTTCTGTATTCACTTGACACTGATCATTTTTTTGTTGTATATGAACCTTTGTGCTTTTTGTGTCATGTTCACATCAAACAACTACTTCACATAAGGTGCATATTCAAATCAAGATAATCATGTTGATCAAAGAAAGTGTGTGAGCATGTGCAAAGTCAATTGCCATTCAAGTAGTTCACTCAGAAAGAGTCACATTCTCATTTCTCAAGGAATTGTAATTGTTCAGATTAGACTCTGGACATCATTGTTGAAGAGCTGTCTCAGGAAGCCAGTTTTATCTGCATTATCTGCATGCTCTGATGAGTGCAATAATAACTTCTATTACATTGGAGGAGATATCCAAAATAGCCCAGCACCCTCTCAGATATGGAGAGGCTATCACTATCTCAAACAGTTATACCTTTCCACACACACACGCTCACACACACACACTCACACGCACACACACACACACACACACACACACACACACACACACACACACACACACACACACACACACACACACACACACACACACACACACACACACACACACACACACACACACACACACACACACACACACACACACACACACACACACACACACACACACACACACACGCACACACACACACACGCGCACACACACACACACACACACACGCACACACACACACACACACCCACCCACCCACCTTTCCATCCCTGGTTTCCTGGAAGCCCAGAGCTATAATGTGTTTCTAGACAGAATCAGTGATACAGAATACAGAGGAACAGACACATAGTCCCCTGAGGCGTAAAGGAGAGCACATATAAACAGACTCTCTCCCCCTCCCATCAAGCTGACCTGATCTGGATGTGATGCCTGTTAGATGTCCTGGTAGCACAATTAGACCTGTGTTTACTTTCGCATTAGCTCAAGTGTCAGCAGTGTCAGCAGGGCCGTCATCATCAGAACACAGAGAACTCTGTCTGTCTGTCTGTCTGTCTGTCTGTCTGTCTGTCTGTCCCTCTCTCTCTCGTTTTGAGTGGGAGGTGAGTGAGACAGATAGAAGTGTGTGTCTGGGGAAGGGATATACCATTACCAGGGGCATGAACTAGATAAGAATGTTACACACTGTTGCACCAGATCCTTAAAGAGGTAAATGGCTGATGTTTCAAATATTTGTCTTTTAAATTGTAAATTTAGGATTGGTGGTGATAGAGAGTTATACCATAACATAAAGTCATAAAGAATAAACCTAATCTAGAACATACCATTCTACCAATTAGTTAACATGACATAAACTAACATGGATAACATGAAGTGATAATCTGCAGCTTAAACCTATAATTTAAGAACACCATGAAGTTATAATCAATCAATCAAATTGTATGCACTGTATCTGTGCAAAATGTGTTTATAACAAAGTGGTTAACGTGGTATATACTATCACATTGTATATAATCTCTTATAACACACTGCAGACAAAAATACTGTTTGCCGACTGGGGGTGTCCTGATGTTGTCTTCCACAGCCCTAGGATCAGACATATACAGTACATTCGGAAAGTATTCTTTCCTGGCTGGGCCATTCAAGGACATTCAGAGACTTGTCTCAAAGCCACTCCTGCGTTGTCTTGGCTGTGTGCTGAGGGTTATTGTCCTGTTGGAAGGTGAATCTTTGGCCCAGTCTGAGGTCCTGAGCGCTCTGGAGCAGGTTTTCATCAAGAATCTCTTTGTACTTCGCTCTGTTCATCTTTCCCTCGATCCTGACTAGTCTCCCAGTCCCTGCCACTGAAAAACTTCCCTATAGCATGATGCTGACACCGCCATGCTTCACCATTGGGATGGTGCCAGGTTTTCTCCAGACGTGATGCTTGGCATTCAGGCCAAAGAGTTCAATCTTGGTTTCATCCGACCAGAGAATCTTGTTTCTCATGGTCTGAGAGTCCTTTAGGTGCCTTTTGGCAAACTCCAAGCGGGCAGTCATGTACCTTTTATTGAGGAGTGGCTTCCATCTGGCCACTACCATAAAGGACTGATGGGTGGAATGCTGCAGAGATGGTTGTCCTTTTAGTAGGTTCTCCTATCTCCACAGAGGAACTCTGGGGATCTGTCAGAGTGACCATCGGGTTCTTGGTCACCTCCCTGACCAAGGCCCTTCGCCCGATTGCTCAGTTTGGCCGGACGGCCAGCTCTAGGAGGAGTCTTGGTGGTTCCAAATTTCTTCCATTTAAGAATGATGGAGGCCACTGTGTTCTTGGGGACCCTCAATGCTGCAGAATGTTTTTGGTATTTTTCCCCAGAACTGTGCCTCAACAAAATCCTGTCTCGGAGCTCTACAAACAATTCCTTCGACCTCATGGCTTGGTTTTGGCTCTGACATGCACTGTCAGCTGTGGGACCTTATATAGTGTGCCTTTCCAAGTCATGTCCAATCAATTGAATTTACCACAGGTAGACTCCAATCAAGTTGTAGAAACATCTCAAGGATGATCAAAGGAAACAGGATGCACCTGAGCTCAATTTCGAGTCTCATAGCAAAGGGTCTGAATACTTATGTTGTCACGACTTCCGCCGAAGTCGGCTCCTCTCCTTGTTCGGACGGCGTTCTGCGATTGACGTCACTTTCTAGTCATCACCACTCCATTTTTCATATATCCATTTGTCTTGTCTTGTTTCCATACACACCTGGTTTTCATTTCCCCAATCAATCTACTTGTATTTAACCCTCTGTTTCCCATCATGTTTTGTGTGTAATTGTTTCATGTTATTGTGGTGTCTTATTATGCGCTTTACTTTTATTATGTTCTGTGTTTTGAGCGCATTTGATTTATGTAGTGCTCTCGTTTTGGAACTAAAATAAAAGTGCGCCTTTTTACCTCACGCTACTCTCCTGCACAAGACGTCGCCTCTTATACACCCGGTTGACAGAATTACACACCTCCAATGGAGTCAGCAGGAGCAGGTACCCCGGTTAGAGGAGTCGAGGAGCGCGTCCAGGAACATTTGGCCATGTTACATCATCTTGGCGCCATGATGGATCACATTGTCCAGACCATGGACCACTGGGAGAGACAGGAAGTCTCTCCAGTGCCTCGACCAGCACAATCGGGGTTGTCTCCATCCGTTCCATCCGGAGAGAATTCCAGTGGGATGCGCCTCTCTCTTCCCAGGGAGTATGATGGAACGGCAGCACAGTGCCAGCGATTCTTGTTACAACTGGACCTCTACCTGGCCACTGTGCACCCAGCTCCCACAGGAGACACAGCGCCAGACCACTTCGAGGAGTTCACCTGTCGCTTCAGGGCCGTCTTCGACCATCCACCTGAGGGCAGAGCGGCAGGGGAGAGGCTCTTCCATTTGAGACAGGGGACGAGGACCTCACACTGGAATTCCGGACCTTGGCCGCTGGAGCAGGCTGGAACGACAGGGCCCTCATCGACTACTATCGATGCAGCCTACGAGAGGACGTCCGACGTGAGATGGCCTGCAGGGATGCCACCATTTCCTTTGACCAACTGATGGATTTGTCCATCCGGTTGGATAACCTGCTGGTCACCCGCGGACGTCCAGATAGGGCTCTGCCGGTTCCATCGTCCAGCACCCCCGCTCCGGTGCCCATGGAGTTAGGAAGGGCTGCTGATAATGGAATTTATATGTTAAAATTAATGATTAGAATATTCCACCCTGAAACCATATAATTGTATGAAATTGATTAGAATCATAAAATTATTATTAATGATGTGTGTAGTTTTAGTCAGTAAAATTATAATAAATTATGAGTGTAGTTTTAGTCAGAATTAGGGTAAAACAATATATCTGTACAGTATGTCACTGTAGTATCTTAAACACAGACTGAGCAAAATTCGGTGCCGACCTGGCTAGGGGCCTCTGAGAGATTTGGGATAGGGCAGGGAGTACTTCTCACGGTCTTCCTAATCATGGGGGAGGACAGGGAGTACTTCTCACGGTCTTCCTAATCATGGGGGAGGACAGGGAGTACTTCTCACGGTCTTCCTAATCATGGGGGAGGTCAGGGAGTGCTTCTCACGGTCTTTCTAATCATGGGGGAGGACAGGGAGTACTTCTCACGGTCTTCCTAATCATTGTCGGCTGGGTAGTGATACAGTATGTGCGTAGGATACCTTCTGTTTGTGTGGGAAGGTATGTGCGTAAGGAGCCAGTATAAAATGGATGGTTTTGTACAACGGGGCAGCGCTCTCGTGAATAAACATTATGACTATTGTGGCTGGGACTGTTGGTTTCATTTCAACTAGAATCTTACAAATTCTGGGTTGCAGACTGAGCAGTTTAATTGAAGTTCAGTTTATGAACATTGAGAACATAATTCTCGTAACAGCTGCTCATAGTGAGACTGGAGGAGGAGCCATCACGTGCGCCATCTGTGGCCGCAGAGGACACACTGCCGGTCGGTGCAGTGTTGGTTCCTCTGGGAATCGAGGCAACAGGCAGGGCACTCTGGTGTCACCCCAGGTGAGTTTGCACCACACTCACTCAAGTGGGGGGGGGGGGGTTACTGTCACGACTTCCACTGAAGTCGGCTCCTCTCCTTGTTCGGGAAAACCCGTTGGCTACTGGTCATCTACAAGTCTCTGCTAGGTAAAGCCCCACCTTATCTCAGCTCACTGGTCACCATAGCAGCACCCACCCGTAGCACGCGCTCCAGCAGGTATATCTCACTGGTCACCCCCGAAGCCAATTCTTCCTTTAGCCGCCTTTCCTTCCAGTTCTCTGCTGCCAATGACTGGAATGAACTGCAAAAATCACTGAAGCTGGAGACTCATATCTCCCTCACTAGCTTTAAGCACCAGCTGTACATAGCCCATCCAACTACCTCATCCCCATACTGTATTTATTTATTTATCTTGCTCCTTTGCACCCCAGTATCTCTACTTGCACATTCATCTTCTGCACATCTACCATTCCAGTGTTTAATTGCTATATTGTAATTACTTTGCCACCATGGCCTATTTATTGCCTTACCTCCCTTATCCTGCCTCATTTGCACACACTGTATATAGACGTTTTCTACGTTTTCTGTATTATTGACTGTATTTTTGTTTTTTTCCATGTGTTATTGTATGTGTTGAACTGATTTGCTTTATCTTGGCCAGGCGCGGTTGTAAATGAGAAATGAAGCACAGCCGAGAGCTGCCCAGTGACACAAGCCTACCAGCCGAGCTAAACTACTTATATCCTCGCGTCGAGGCAAATAACACTGAAACATGCATGAGAGCACCAGCTGTTCCGGAAGACCTTTAAACAGATCAACATTCACAAGGCTGCAGGGGCAGATGGATTACCAGGATGTGTACTGTGAGCATGCACTGCCCAACTGGCAAGTGTCTTCACTGAAATGTTCAAACTCTGCTCGTCCAATTCTGTAATACCAACATGTTTTAAGCAGACCAACATAGTCCCTGTACCCAAGAACACTAAGGTAACCTGCCAAAATTATTACCGACTTGTAGCACTCACGTATGTAGCCATGAAGTGCTTTGAAAGGCTGGTCATGACTCACATCAAGGAGTCATTAACACCATTATGCCAGAAACCCTAGACCCACTCCAATTTGCATACCACCCTAACAGAACCACAGATGATGCAAACTCTATTGCACTCCACACAGCCCTTTCCCACCTGGACAAAAGGAAAAACCTATGTGAGAATGCTATTCATTGACTACAGCTCAGAGTTCAACACCATAGTGCCCACAATGCTCATCAATAAGCTAAAGACCCTGGAACTCAACACCTCCCTCTGCAACTGGATCTTGGACTTCCTGAAGGACCACGCCCAGGTGGTAAGGGTAGGTAACAACACATCCGGCACGCTGATCCTCAACACAAGGGTCCCTCAGGGGTGCGTGCTCAGTCCCCTCCTGTACTCCCTTTTCACTCATGACTGAACTGCTAGGCACGACTCCAACACCATCATTAAGTTTTCCGATGACACAACAGTGGTAGGCCTGATCACCGACAACTACGAGACAGCCTATAGGGAGGAGGTCAGAGACCTGGCAGTGTGGAGCCAGGACAACAACCTCTCCCTCAATGTGATCAAGACAAAGGAGATGATTGCAGACTGCAGGAAAAAGAGGACAGAGCACGCCCCATTCTCATTGACAGGGCTGTAGTGGAGCAGGATGAAAGTTTCAAGTTCCTTGGTGTCCACATCACCAACAAACTAACATGGTCCAAGCACACCAAGACATTCGTGAAGAGGGCACGACAAAACCTATTCCCCCTCAGGAGACTGAAAAGGTTTGGCATGGGTCCTCAAATCCTCAAAAGGTTCTACAGCTGCACCATTGAGAGCATCATCACTTGTTGTATCACTGCCTGCTATGGCAACTGCTCGGCCTCTGACCGCAAGGCACTACAGAGGGTTGTGCGTACGGCCCAGTACATCACTGGGACCAAGCTTCCTGCCATCCAGGACCTCTATACCAGGCGGTGTCAGAGGAAGGCCCAAAAAATTGTCAGAGACTCCAGCCACCTTAGACATAGACTGTTCTCTCTGCTACCGCACGGCAAGCAATAGTGGAGTGCCAAGACTAGGTCCAAGAGGTCCATAATAGCTTATCAAATGGCTACCTAGACTTTTTGCATTAGTCCCCCCATTTTTACACCGCTGCTACTCTCTGTAGTTATCATCTGTGCATAGTCACTTTAATAACTCTACCGACATGTACATATTACCTTAATTACCTCGACTAACCAGTGGCTCCGCACATTGACTCTGTACCGGTACCCCCCTGTATATAGTCTCGCTATTGTTATTCAACTGCTGCTCTTTATTTACTTGTTACTTTTATTTCTTATTCTTATTTGTACTGCATTGTTGGTTAGGGGCTCGTAAGTAAACATTTCACTGTTGTATTCGGTGCATGTGACATACAATTTGATTTGATTTGAATATAACTCAGGACCTCAGCCTTGGAAGCCAGCTTGTCAATTTGTTGATTTGGTAGAGGAGGAAATGAGAGTTTAGCATATTTTACGACAGACACTGTCTGTTCGCTCTAACAAAATGGTTAATTGAACAAGCATGGGAAACAATGTTTAAACCCGTTACAATGAAGCTCTGTAAAGTTATTTGGATTTTTACGAATTATCTCTAAAAGAAAAAGGGACATTCCTTTTTATGCTGAGTTTAGTTATACACACACAAACACACAATGCTTTTAACATAGCGTACAATGTCCCTGTGGAATAAGAAGAAGTAATATTTTTAAACAGAGCCCAAGCCCATGCTTTTTTGATTCGCATTTCATATTTCCTACCCGCACTCCACTTTGTTAGGGATTAGTCATTGGGTCTTACATTGAGATGTTTCTGATTAGTGAGAGATGAGCAAACGAGTAGATGAGCTATACCACTTATTTGCCCAGCCAGAAACAAATGAACCAAATAGGCTATTCAGGAGTTCAGTGAAACAAAATCACATTGATTGAGACAAGTCAGTGAACCATTATGAAAAAAGATTGCAATCAGAGTGCAGTATAACCACAGTATCAGTATAACTGTTTTTTCACTGCAGTAATTTTTCAGTGTAACTGCCATTAGAGTGCAGTATAACTGCAGTTCGACGGCAGTACACTGGAGTTATTCAACAATTACATGCGTCCAAAATACCACAGTCCACTGCAGTTATTGCAGTTTTACTGCCGTTTCAAAACTGCAATCTTTTTTTGTATGGGAAGTCACAGGTTTTTAGTCAGGAGTAGGCCTAGGATACTAAGCGACTGCGAGTAAAGAGCAAAATAATCAACTTGTTAAACTACATAACATGATGGCAAAATGTTCTTATAAATGAGCTAACTAGACAAGATGATAATGAGCAGCACTCAACTCAATTTAGCTAACAATCCCCCAGGCTTATTGCTGAAGCCTAACCAATATCCAAACGGAGATTCAGTGAAAACAAAAATGTGACATTGATTGATTTACAGTGCCTTGCGAAAGTATTCGGCCCCCTTGAACTTTGCGACCTTTTGCCACATTTCAGGCTTCAAACATAAAGATATAAAACTGTATTTTTTTGTGAAGAATCAACAACAAGTGGGACACAATCATGAAGTGGAACGACATTTATTGGATATTTCAAACTTTTTTAACAAATCAAAAACTGAAAAATTGGGCTTGCAAAATTATTCAGCCCCAGTCTTCTCACGGTACAAACTATCCGAACGGCATTCTTGATATATTTTGATTTATTTAACACTTTTTTGGTTACTACATGATTCCATGTCTTATTTCATAGTTTTGATGTCTTCACTATTATTCTACAATGTAGAAAATAGTAAAAATAAATAAAAACCCTTGAATGAGTTGGTGTGTCCAAACCTTTGACTGGTACTGTATATAAACTACCATTTAAAAGTTTGGGGTCACTTAGAAATGTCCTTCTTTTTGAATGAAAAGCACATTTATTGTCCATTAAAATAACATCAAATTGATTAGAAATACAGTGAAAACGTTGCTAATGTTGTAAATGACTATCGTAGCTGGAAACAGCAACCATCACTCCTGTGTTCCAATGGCACGTTGTGTTAGCTAATCCAAGTTTATCATTTTAAAAGGCCAATTGATCATTAGAAAACCTTTTTGCAATTAGGTTAGCACAACTGAAAACTGTTGTCCTGATTAAAGAAGCAATAAAACTGTCCTTCTTTAGACTTGTTGAGTATCTGGAGCATCAGCCTTTGTGGGTTCGATTACAGGCTCAAAAAATACCTTTCTTCTGGTTAGAGCCAGTTTGCACTGTTCTGTGAAGGGAGTAGTACACAGTGTTGTATGAGACCTTCAGTTTCTTGGCAATTTCTCACATGAAATAGCCTTCATTTCTCAGAACAAGAATAGACTGACGAGTTTCAGAGGAAAGTTTTGTTTCTGGACATTTTGAGCCTGTAATCAAACCCACAAATGCTGATGCTCCAGACACTCAACTAGTCTAAAGAAGTTGTATTGCTTCTTTCTAAGTGACCCCAAACTTTTGAATGGTAGTGTATATACTGTATCAAGACGAGACCCCACACTTAGCTCAAGCAACGCGATGGACCTGACCCAATCAAAACGATGCTAAAATTATAATCTGGTTGACCACATGCGGGTAGGCTGCTTCAACAATTGGATGATTTGACTTTGGGAGTTTTAGTAAGCAACAATTTAATGCATGCCTTCAATTGTACCTGCCTAATTTATTCCAATAATTTCGTAACTCAGTGATATTTATTCCCACAGTAATTCGTAGTGGTGGGCTATGTGAAAAGATGGGAGAAGTGACATGCCTCGCAACGTTTAGAACTGCCAGGAGGATGGTTAACTGCCGCTGCCTAGCAACCATCAATAGTTTAAGAGCGTAGTGCGTGCGGCTTCCGCCTCAGCATTACTGCTCCGTTTCATACTAAGCCATAGTCAAAAGTTTACTGAAGTGATTACTAGGTTATTAGGTGGAAAGAAAAGTTTCGGCTTTGATACCAGCAATACCTTAAAGATAAGGAAAAGATGGAAGAAATTAAGGTATTACTTGAATATGTGTGTGTGTGTGTGTGTGTGTGTGTGTGTGTGTGTGTGTGTGTGTGTGTGTATAAGTGTGTTTGTGCGTCAGAGGAGGCTGGTGGGTGGAGTTATAGGAGGACCGGCTCATTTTAATGGCTGGAATGGAATTAATGGTACATATCAAATACATGGAAACCATGTTTGACTCCGTTCCATGTATTCCACTGCAGCCATTGCAATGGGTCCGTCCTCCTATAGCTCCTCCCACCAGCCTCCACTGGTGTGCATGTAGGCGAGGGCTTTAATGAAAGGGAAATAGTCACAGTGCAATGTCAGCGCAGAGCTGCTTTGTCACACACATACAAATAGTTCATCTTTCATACATTGCCAAAAGTACCAGTGACATGAGATGATTTTTGCATATTCATGTCTGCCTGACATTTAAAGAGGTTGATTTGTCAACTATGGCTGCAGTGCAAGCAGAGGCATCATGCCCATAGGGGGCACTGGGGGGCACCCAGTGGGGGCACCTCAGATTCGTCTTTTCTTTTTCTTTTTTTAAGAATAAAAAATTATATAAGAGTATTTTTGTTGTTGATGTTGTTTCTCTGTAATACTATTAGCCACATAGCAATATTCTTAAGCTGGCTTTAGCTCCCAACCTCATAACTAGCTACCAAGAAGCCAATTCAGGCTATCAATCAAGTTAGAGAAGCCGTAGCTTGAACTGTTTAAAGTGGCATGCCTGCTGGCAAGATTGGTAGAAAAGCAAGCGATTACTAAATGTACTGAATCAGACTCACATTCCTTTCAATCTTTTACCCAGATTTTAGCAAAGATGCAGAGAAGCATATTTATTTTATTTTTTTAAAATGAAACACTGGCCAGGAGAATACACACAGCTCAAGAGGTATGCTTAGATATGCTCACCCCCCCCCCATCCTAACATATTTTGTGCCCCATCAGATTTTTGGGGTGCATGAGTGCAAGCTAGAGTGGGATTTATAAATAAAGTGGATTTGATAGCAGGTGGGATGTACACAGCTAACTCATGAAGATGGATCTGTTTTTGGGAACATCATACTGACACACACACATACGCACATTCATCTTCTCCTGAAATACCATTGCTATTGATTGATCCCTCTTGGAGCCAAAACTAAGCACACACACATGACACAACTTTTTCCTAGCTCCCCTGTGTAGTGATGAAAGGCCTGTGTGAGGATTCCCCTCGTCTTTTTCATCCCCAGCCGCACAGAACACCCTTCTAGAACACAGGTATCTTTGTGATGTGTTGTAGAAAGACGAGGTAATAGCTCTGGCTGTTTGAGGGCTGGCTGTTTTCTGCCTTGTGGTTGTCTGTGTATTTATGTGGGTATGCTGCTGTAGACTGGACAAGCTGATAAGAAACAGTCAAAGCCTCCCATCTTCATTAATGTCTCTCAAGGCAGATACACAGAGCATCAATCAGCTTGATAAACAATAATCTTCAAGAAAATTATATATTCTTTCAAATATTATTCTTGCTAATTGATAGAAATACAATTCTTAGACTGAAAAATTGCAATTTGTAGATATTGTAAATATTCTCCATTCACCCCCACAAAATAGCATTTCAGATCATTTCCACAGAGTGAAGCAAATAAGCTTTTCTTCCACAGGTCTTTTTCAATAATTTTCAGTGAATAGAAGACAATTTAAAATGGTTATCAACACCCAAAATGAATCAATTTGGCAGCATGGAATCAGCGCTGTGCTCTAGCCTTGGATACACCAGCTGGCTTGGGCTTTTCTACCGGGGCTTACCCCTCACCGAGACCAGAGCTGGCCTGCAGAGTGACGGAGAGCAAGGGGGAGTGGGCGGAACATCCATCTGAATACCCTGCAACGATAATCAACCAGAAGCAGCTCAGTCTTTTGTTGACTAGGAGTCCAAGCCACGCAAAAGACAGGCTGTATGTCAATAACCAATTACTGGCACAGCTGTTCCTCCATTGTTCCTCCTCTGAGCAGGAACAAAACCACACTGAAACACCATCTTTAGAAAGAAAATCTTCTCTTCTAATCGTTTCCAAAAGGTCTTGCTAGACCTTGTCCATCTACTAATATCCCCTTCTTTGTTTCTTCTATTCTCCTTATATGGAGCCAAGCCTATTTATTTAACCTTTATTTAACTAGGCAAGTCAGCTAAAAACAACTTTTTATTTACAATGACAGCCTACACCGGCCAAACCCGGACGACGATGGGCCAATTGTGCGCTGCACTATGGGACTCCCATTCACAGCTGGTTGTGATACAGCCTGGATTCAAAACAGGGTGTTTGTAGTGATGCCTCTAACACTGAGCTGCAGTGCCTTAGACCACTGCGCCACTCAGGAGCATATCAGGTAATTTTGTTTTGTTGTGGTACTTTTTTTCACCCCCTCTGCTCTGCAACATCAGTTGGAACTGCGTTAATTAAATAGAGAGAAAGAGCTGCGGGCCCTGGTTTATGTGGAAGAACAGCGCTTCAAACTAAACTCAAAATGTTCCCAATTAAAATGAAGATGAATTGCAGCGCCTAGTCCCCTATTGCGCCTCTGTGGCTGAACCTCTGAGTGGGTCTCCAAGCTACTGCCATTCAGACAGACCATTAAAATCCTTAAGAGTCTGTTGATGCACCCGTGCGTCAATCTGATTAACATTAAAAAAAAAATTGCATGGGCTGCATCTCAATTTGCCACATCCACCTATGTCGGCATCTGCGGTGGAAAGTGGCAAAGCTACAGCTATACTTGTCAGACCAGGAAAACATCTGTAACGTCCAAACAGTTTGGCTAACTAATATGACCACTCTATGGAAAGATAAGACTCTCACGAACATGATGGTGTTCTCCGTTTTGCACTGTAACCATCACAAGTATCAGGGAATCGTCTGAAGGTAACCCATACATATGAATGGAGGTATGGAGGTAGTTTTGTACCAGCAAAAAAACAGGCGTTAAATATGTGTCCAAAACATGTAAATATTTCCTGAGTTTTCTTATATCTCCTAAAAATAGGACAATCACTTCAAAACCTTATTCCTGAAGATTTGTGTTATTCAGTGCATTTCTATGAGCTACAGTAGTAAAGGCAAAATTCAATATAGATATACAGTACCAGTCAAAGTTTAGACACTACTAATTTTTCTTTATTTTTTTTCAATAAGCATTTTTCTACGGCTGGCCATGCTTTCCACCTGGCTACTCCTACCCCGGTCAACAGCACTGCACCCCCCACAACAACTCGCCCAAGCCTTCCCCATTTCTCCTTCTCCCAAATCTGCTCAGCTGATGTTCTGAATGAGCTGCAAAATCTGGACCCCTACAAATCAGCCGGGCTAGACAATCTGGACCCTTTCTTTCTAAAATTATTCACCGAAAATGTTGCCAGCCTGTTCAACCTCTCTTTCATGTCGTCTGAGATTCCCATAGATTGGAAAGCAGCTGCGGTCATCCCCCTCTTCAAAGGGGGGGACACTCTTGACTCAAACTGCTACTGACCTATATCTATCTAGACCTATATCTAAGTATGGTTCCCAATCAGAGACAATGATAGTCAGCTGTCCCTGATTGAGAGCCATACCCACCCAAAACAAAGAAATACAAAACATAGAAAAAGGAACATAGAATGCCCACCAAAATCACACCCTGACCAAACCAAAATAGAGACATAAAAAGCTCTCTACGGTCAGGGCGTGACAGTCAGCCTTCTTCTCTGGAGCCATCTTATACATACACACATATTGAGATGGATATTACACTCATATGTACAGAGACCGTATTGCTTCAATTGCACCAATATAAAATTCAAAGCCAGCTGTCTGTTTGTGGACACACACACCTGTCCTTACAGGTTCTCTCTCGGGCCACACCTTAAGCACACAGGTTTATTGAAATGATAAATGGCAGGTTAAAGATCCTGTATGACTATTTGAAAAAAGCAGGTTAAGCTAAGCCCCTCCTCCTTGGAGTCATAAGTGACAGGAAGCTATATCAACATGGCAAGCAATTCAGCAGTACACTACATTTCCCATGAGTACCATAGTCTGAAGAAAAACACAAAAACAGAATCTTTGTCAAAACATATCTTTAATCTAATCTGAAAATATTTTCACCAAATTCTTGCCAAATCTATACAAAATATTTGCACCAAATAAGAGTTCTCCCAATGTTTAAGTCTGTAAGATATACAACAACTCCAGTTACTGTAGCTATTGATGAGGTTGTCTAATATAAAAATAAGCTGAACACAATTAATATTTCACAACAGCAGGGTTTATGTTCAGTTCTGCAGGGGAAGATACAGTATATAGCTAGCTATACAACAGTTGCACATTCAGACTCAAATCCTTTACAAAAAAACTATTTGCCAAAGTTAGAAAACACAGGTAAAATCCTTATACTGTATACATTATTCACACTGTCCTAAAGCAATATTCTGAAATCTTGATCAAATAGATGCATACTACACTATATGATCTATGTCAATTTGTCATTACTGAATTCAATTAAATGGAAGAGGTTTTAATCTGATCTTGAAGTCCTTTTACACACACACACACACACACACACACACACACACACACACACACACACACACACACACACACACACACACACACACACACACACACACACACACACACACACACACACACACACACACACACACACACAGGTTAGAATATTAATACCTGTATTATCAGACAGACTCCACCCTGCTCCACTCACTCATATTGAGATGGATATTACACTCATATGTATAGAGACAATATTGCTTCAATTGCACCAATATAAAATCCAATATAAAATCCTACCGACCTAGTAACAATTTGAGCACAGCCAAAGCCTACTGAGCTAAATATCGACTGAACTTCAATTTGGATATCGGGACCAGAGTAAAATAACTAGCCAACGATAAATAAAGAGATGTTAATAATAAATACAATGATTAAATCCTTGTTTTGCTGTGTAACCTTTAATGACACTCCGCAGCACAGCCCGAAGAGATGATCAGGAAACTCCACCGCTCAAATCAAAGCCCTACCGTGGGCTGTAGCCTATCACCATTCACATCACAACTACACTCTGTTCTTTTTATGTTGATTTTTGGAGGTATCAGACAGTAGCAAGACTTGAACCGCTCAGGATACCAGGCTTTCATTTCTACTGGCCTCCCTCAACCACCTAATAGCATTAACAGCAGCGTGCCTGCCAGCTAGTATTAACCCTGTACTTGGCTCCTGCTCTTAAAGGGATATTTCACCCAAATTACACAATGACACATTAGTTTCCTTACCCTGTAAGCAGTCTGTGCACAAGATACAGTATGACAGCAATCCATTCTTTGGTTTAGTTTCCCTTGCACGTTTTCCAAATGCCAACATTTGTAGCACAAATCTGTCATGGGACCAATTTTATAATTTATTTCCAAATTATCCTAAAGTATTGTGAAGCTCACCAAAGTAACTTATAGATGATTTGAACATGATGCCCAAAAATGGCTAATAATCGGTCCCATGACTTGAATGGGATTTGTGCCACAAATGCTAAACATTTACATTTGGAAACAGTGCCAGGGAAACTAAACCAAAGCATGGATTACTGTCATACCTTGTACATAGAATGCTACAGGGTAAGGAAACCACCCAAATTACAAAATGACACATTGAATTATCCCTTTAAGGACTCTGATTTGTTGGGCAATGTATTGATTCACTGGTATTGTTGTTCCCATATGAACTCAATGTATAGCAGTTAGTGATTGGTCGAAAAGCAAGCACATTATGGGAAGAGACAAGAACATCCACAATGAACCAAACCAAGAATCCTAACAGTGTAGTACAGCATTGCTTGCATAACATACTGTGTCAGGGGAACCCATCGACTCTCACATTTCCCGCCTTCACCACACCTCACACCTGGAATACAGCTATCAAACAATAAAACAAATGAAAAGACTAACCAAATACAAAATGTTACACCAGCCTTATTTGGTGGCACCTTCTCATAAGTGTAAACTTATTAGTGTAAATGGTGTGTTGTGTTATGTAATGGCTACAACACGTGTACAGTAGCGTTCATTCAACACACAGATAGAGTGGAAGCTTCTGTAGTGATCTCTAGAGCAGAGGCATTTTCTATCAACATGGGGGTGTTGGTGATACATATGGGCTATAGAGTTCTCCTCTCCACCTGCTAAAGTCATCACTAACATAATGGAGGCACAGCACTTCATGACATCTCTAGTCCAGTTTCAAGCACTGGTAGGGCACTGCATCTCCAAGCTCTTAAACACAACATTATACAATAACAACCAGAGGGGGAAATAACTATGATCAGATCCTGTAGTGTGTGTGTGTGTGTGTGTGTGTGTGTGTGTGTGTGTGTGTGTGTGTGTGTGTGTGTGTGTGTGTGTGTGTGCGCGTGCGTGCGTGTTCAGGAGTCCATTCTGTCTGAGATTCCTTCCTACAATAAGAAGGTTTGGCCAGAAAGCATCCCCATCCCCAGCGCTGAGATGGAGAGAGGAGAAAAGTGAGCGAGGAATGGATCGGGGGAGAGTCTCTTCAGCCCTGAGTGTTGGTTGAGTGTTGCTCCCCAGGCAGGAGGGCCCCCAGGCCCATCAGATCACCCCATAGTCCCTGAGGGCCTTGAGGAGCACCGTGTCCTTGACGGCATTGAATACATTGCAGATGTTGTTGGTGTCGGTGGCGCAGGTGAAGTGGGGGTACAGCGTCTTGCTCTCCTCCTTGTCCCGGCTGCGAGTCTGCTGCTTATACATCTTCTGTATATACTTCATAGCATCCTGAGCGTCACGTCGCTTTCCTTCAGGTGTGGGGTGAGGGGGAGGACAGGGGCAGGATAGAGATGGAGAGGGAGGAGAGAAAGAGAGGGGAGAGAAGAGAAGAGGTCAGGGGGTGTGGGTAAATGGGAGAGAGAAATTGGAGGCCAATAGAAACAAAGATGAAAAGCAAAGGATAAAATTCCAAGATTGTACAGAAGTACAAAAATCATTAAATATGTTCTAAAGCAACCATTGCATAATGTTACCATCGCAACGCTACAGCGCAAAAAGTTTAAATAGCAACTTTACATCAAACGGCCAATATGGATGAACCTAACCTCAGGGCGTCAGGTAGCCTAGCGGTTAGAGTGTTGGACCAATAACCAAAAGGTCGCTGGTTTCGAATACCCAAGCCGACAAGGTGAAAAATCTGTTGATGGCACCTAATTTGCTCCAGGGGGCCGTACTACTATGGCTGACCCTGTAAAACAACACATTTCACTGCACCTATCCGGTGTATGTGATAATAAACAAAACTTCAATTCAGAGTTTATGGAGGAAGGAGTAAAGTCTCCCCAAACCCCCTGGAGGGATGGCTTGGCGATGCAAAGTGCAGGGTATTTATAGTTGCCATGGGCAACATGCCGGGGGAGTGGACGTGTGGTGGGGAAGCTCTAGAGAGACTCGGCAACCTTCCTTCCACATCAGTGGAGGCACATCGTTAGTAAACTATGTACCCACACCATACACATGAAATCAATCACACATTCAACCCTTGCTGAAACAATAATCCCTGCATTAAGAAATAATGATTTGGTACTTAAAGAACATTATGTTTACTGGTTTTGCTATAGCCAGCATGGTTATGTATTCATGTGAGAACTCATCCTATGAAACCCCTTTCAAAAGAGGTTTGAAATGACTTTCTAAGTGACTTTTTTGAATATCATAAGGCAGGGCATCAACTAGATTATTGAGTGGATGGTCAAGGGGCTGGAACATAATTACAAAAAAAGCCCAAACAGATATAATATTTAAAAACAATCATTTCAAACCTTGCTTACTTATGTACACAATCACATAGACAGTATCTCTCTATTACGCATGGGAATACTTTGGAACAGATTTACAAAACTAAAATCACTTGGAGCTAATTTGCTGGTGGTTTTACAGTCTTTTTTTACATGTCCAACTATAATGCAAAAACCCACCAGTTGGGGTCATAAGGTCTCTGTTATTCCAGCCAGAAGCAGCAGTTAGCTACAACTTCATCGCTCTGAGAAAGAAAAACTAACACCAAGGGATGTGACTCAATGAGTTTACATCCATCATCACACCTCTATTTACCTCGATGGAGGGGATGTGTGTGTGTGTGTGTGTGTGTGTGTGTATGCACGTGTGTGTGTGTAGACCTACCTGTGAACCCTGGGAAGTACTTCTGCAGGTCGGACGCCTGGATCTTATCAGCGAGGATGTCTGTCTTGTTGAGGAAGAGGATGATGGAGGTGTTGAGGAACCAGGGGGAGTGGATGGTGGTGTAGAACAGAGCCAAGCTCTCCTCCATACGGTTCTAATGGGGGGAGAGGAGGGAGGGGGGGGGGGGGGAGACAGAAGGGAGAGGTGGGAGAGGGGGGAGAGGAGAGAATATGGGGGCAGGAGCACAGTGGAGGTTAATGAATTTAGAGAGAGTCTCAAAAGTGGCCAGGAAAGATAAGTGGCTTAGTGAGCCTTGGTCAGGAGGGAGGGAGGGTTGGAGAGATAGTGGTATGGCAGCAGGTTTTGATACGCAACACTGAAACCTGTTGGCCATGGCCAGAAAAACCTCTGGATAGAAAACGGTTTACTTGGTTGAGACCAAAATACAAACTATGCTATGAAATGAAGGCCAAGGACAACACAGAGGATAAACAGATAGACAGACAGATAGACAGGCAGATAGACAGGAAGGCAGGCAGACAGGCAGGCAGGCAGGCAGACAGATAGGTAGAGACAGACAGGCAGTCTGCCAGTCAGACAGACAGAGACAGGCAGCCAGCCAGTGTGTAAGACAGACAAGCAGGCCGAGACAATCAGACAGGCAGAGAGACAGAAAGACAGACAGGTACTCACATCGGTCTCTCTCTCCTCCAGGACCTGATCGTACTCACTGAGGGAAGCCAGGAAAATGAGGGATGTGACGTCCTGAAAACAATGGATCCACTTCCGCCTCTCTGACTTCTGTCCACCCACATCCACAATCCTACCCAGTGAGAGAGAGAGAAAGTTAGAAACACCTGTTAGAGCATCTTTCAACACACACACACACACACACACACACACACACACACACACACACACACACACACACACACACACACACACCATTGTGACCTTTATCAATAAGGTGTTTGTGATGCCACGCAAGGCAGGGGCCTTGTCTCAACGAGGCAGCTGGTCAGAGTTGTTAATGAGCGAGAAGTGTTTGAGGTGTAGCTAACACTGTGAGAAAGGCTGAGAGGCATATCCTCCTGTGTATGCCGAGACTTATTTCTTCTCTCTCCTTCTGTCACACATCAAACCTGTTTTTCACAGTTTTCAAGTCCCCATGCAAATGAGCCTCATAGAGCATTTGGCTCTAAATAAAGGCCATAATTGATACCTCACCATTTCTATCCCTGTATCCTGCCTGCCTGATTACAGAGACAAATTACAGTCCAACCTTTCACAACAGGGGTGGTGAAAAATACCACACCTGAACACAGCTGGACCTTTCATATTAATAACACAAAGGTTTCGTCAAAAACAATGACATTGCCATGTTCAAAAGCACAAAAATAAATGTGTATGTTTTCAGCAAGTTTTCTGGGTAATGTGATTGTATGTGCTTGTAATTCCACTGTGTCTAAAACAGCCAAGGGTAGAGTCAGACAATATCAAAGATAGCCTATAGCTTAGTCCACAATCTCATCAGCAGCTCTGGTGTTCTATTAGTTCCCTTGAAGTCTGGGTGAGTCCAGGGTGAAAAATCTGAGTGATATGAGTGAGGGTGCGGTCACCTGAGTGTGATTTTCTCCACAGTGAAGGAGTAGTCATGGATGCCGGTGGTGGGGAATCGAACTCGCAGTACGTCCTGAGCAGTGGGGATGTAGTCTGGGGCTGATATGCGGTCCAGATTTGTCATGTAGCTGAAATGGACAGAAGCAGAGAAAGAGGGAGAGGGCAAAAAAGAGAGAGAAACAGACAAAGAAAGAAAAAAAGAGAACACAAAAAATGTGATACAATTATCTTTCCCATGGTAATGACAATGGTAGTAGCAAGTTCATTCTGTACATGAGACATGTAATATCAATTGTATATTACATACAACAACAATCAACACAAATTGAATCGTGCAGAAGGAATTGAGCTGGGAAATTAGAAAAAGGCACATGGAGTCCTTACCACTGTGTTGGGATTATTGTTTTAATGGTTTATGTTGACACAACCTGTCATTAATTGGATGTTGACTGACTGTGTGCATGTTTCTTATCATACTGCTATAATGACTCAGAGCTAGCTGGGTAAATACTGAGAGAGCAGGGAGAAGGAGAGAGAGGACAGGAGGGGAGACAGGTAGGGACAGATAGCAGTCCAACATTAGGCCTATTTCATTTTCTCGTAATGTGATGCATAATTTACTCTGACATCAACTTGTTGACTTTGTCTGTATCAATCTATTCAATTTCAACTTAGTAAATTAATTCTAAAAGGAAAATAACTTTACTATCGGGTAGCTTTCAAGAATGGGTGGAAAGTGAAAAAGTATACTTTTGAGAAACGATCTGTATTGTGACCGAGTCCACAGATGACGCAGTCCGTATTACACTCCTCACTGCCCTCACTCACCGGGACAAAAGCAATACCTATGTAAGAATGCTGTTCGTTGACTACAGCTCGGCATTCAACTCCATAATTCCCTCCAAGCTCATCACCAAGCTCAGGACCCCGTGACTGAACACTGAACACCTCCCTCTGCAACTGGATCCTAAACTTCCTGCCAGTCTGCCCAAAGGCAGTGAGGGTAGGCAACAACACATCCACCACTCTAACCATCAACACGGGGGCCCCTCAAGGGGTTTGTGCGTAGTCGCCTCCTGTACTCCCCGTTCACCCACGACTGTGTAGCTGCGTACGACTCCAACCCCATCTTCAAGTTTGCTGACAACACGACGTGGTAGAACTGATCACTGATGGTGATGAGGCAGCCTATAGGGAGGAGGTCAGAGACATGGCTGTATAGTGCCAGGATAACAACCTCTCCCTCAACGTCAGCAAGACAATGGAGCTGATCATGGACTACAGGAACAGGAGGGACAAGCATGCCCACATCGGCATCGATCGGGCTGTAGTGGAGTGGGTCGAGAGATTCAAGTTTCTCAGTGTCCACATCACTAAGGAATTAACATGGTCCACACACACCCACACAGTTATGTAGAAGGCACAACAAAGTCTCTTCTCCCTCAGAAGGCTGAAAAGATTTGGCATTAGCCCTCAGATCCTCAAAAAGTTATACAGCTGCACCATTGAGAGCATCTTGACTGGCTACATCACCGCTTGGAACGGACTGCAAGGCACCAGACCAAAAGACGCTACAGAGGCTGGTGAGTATGGCTCAGTACATCACTGGGGCCGAGCTCTCTGCCATCCAGGACCTCTATACCAGTCGGTGTCAGAGAAAGGCCACAAAAATTGTCAAAGACTCCAGCCACCCAAGTCATAGACTGTTCTCTCTGCTATTTGATTTGATTTATAAAATGAAATCAAATGGTGCCGGACAAGATGGCTGTTTGTGAATATGTCTTTTTAACATGGCTGAGATCTGGTTGTGCATTTATTTGTGGAGAATTAGCCCCCTCCAATGGACATCATGTACTTTGCAGTTGATAAGGACAGTGTACAACGCACAATGCTGTACAATGGGGACACAGTTCTGTGAATGAAACAATATTTTTTTTTCATTCGTTGTGATTCAGCCTCTACTGAAAAAAGCAGGTGCAAACTTAGCAAATATTGCACCTGGGGCAAACGCTTAGTAAATGTCTCCCACGGCGAGAGAGACAGAGAGAGAGAAAAAAACAGAGAGCGAGACCAAGAGATACTGGTGGTACTCACTACTCTGTGGAGTCCAACAGCTGGTACTCGCTGCGGCGGCTGTAGCAGACCCGGAGGCCTGGGTCGGCCCAGAGACGGCGGATGGCATCCACATTGCCTCTGTCCAGCTGGGTGACAGAGACATCCACATCCTGCAACCACCTGTCATACATCTGAGGGCAGATAGATAGATGCTAGAGAGGGTGCCTTTCACTCATGGTTAGGCCAGTTTGATTGAACAGTATGTAACCAGACCCTGACCTCATTCTCTGGGTAGGCATAGGGCAGTCTGAGGGTGATCATGGCCCGGGTCATAGCCTTCACAGCTGTGAAGATGTTCTGGTAGATGAGCTTGGCGAAGTCCCGTCTTTCCTCCTCAGAGAAGCCTCTTCCATGGATGATCCTCATCTGTCTGATGAAGGTGGTTTTCCCACTCTCCCCCGTGCCTGAGGATACATAGCCCAGTGGACAGTCAGAGACAAGAAGAATATGTCCACTTCTCAGAAGATGATTAAACAATGCAATGTTACAATAAGTTGTTGATACACTGAAGAGAGTCAGAGCCATCATTACATCATTCAAATTTGCATTTGGAAACATTCAAAACCTCACACGTGCTTTCAAGCTATACCAGCCATCTGCCTAGTGATATAACCTGGACTCACGGGTAGACATAACATAATTTACATTTACTATGTTACGTCTAGTCTATGAGACCAGGCTGAGTGACAAACCTGCTATGAGAGGAAACAGCCCTCAGGTAAACGCCTAAGAGGAATGCATAGTTAAGCATAAACTAAAGCTTTCGCGAAGTTGACAGATTTTACAGCTATAGGCCACCGTCAAGTCAGGGTGGTAGTTTATTGTAGCCTAATTAATTGGTTATGATACAGTTATTACACTTGAGAACATATTCCACATCTGACTTGTCCTGTCCAAAGTACCCTTTGCAAAGGATTCAGGTTAAATGTTGGGTTTATGTAGAGGCTACTAAGTTTCGAATAAATAAATCCTGTCCAAAGCGTCCTTTGCAAAGGCTTCAGGTCAAAATGCTGGGTTTATGTGCAGGCTAATAAATAAATGTAATAACATTTAATAATCTCTCTAGTTCTTCACCTTTTATTCCCCTTTCTTCAAATGGTTGAGTTTTTATTTGACAGAGTATTATGTGTATAGAACTCCAGGGATGCAACTTAGGTTTTAGAAGTGGGGGGACATCATTTTTTGGTGCTCGGAGACGTCTGCATGGTCCTAAAGCACACCGTTACACAGGAAGCTCACCAGATGTGGCATCATTCATTTTCAACGAGTGCACACAGAGAAAGGTGCGGGGAAGTGTCACGTTCTGACCTTAGTTCTTTTGTTACCTCTGTTTTAGTATAGTCATGGCGTGAGTTGGGTGGTTAGTCTATGTTCTTTTTTCTATGTTGTGGTTTTGTGTTTGGCCTGCTATGGTTCTCAATCAGAGGCAGGTGTCGTTCGTTGTCTCTGATTGAGAATCATACTTAGGTAGCCTTTTCCCACCTGTGTGGTGTGGGTGATTGTTTTCTGTTATATGTTTGTCACCTTACAGAACTGTTTCGTTCTCCTTTGTTATTTTGTTTTGTGTTCTCTGTTTAATAAATATATGATGAACACTTACCACGCTGCGCTTTGGTCCTCACCTCATTCCAACGACGAGCGTTACAGAAAGGTGTGAGAATGCTGCTACTGGATCAGTTGAAAAGGTTAAGCTCTGCTCAACTTATGCACATGTTACGCGGCCACCACTGACGTTAACTAATCAAGTGAGAAACAGATGTTTGCTTTAAAATCTTCCGTTCATGAAACATACTGTTGTTTAACTTGTCATTTGTTACGGACAAGCAAAACCAAAAAAATATATTGAGGAAAGCCAATCATCTTTGTGTCTGGTTTTCCAATTCTATATGATGTAAATTTGTTAGAATACAGAGACAAAATCAGAAGGTCAACGGCATGGAGGATTGCAGAGATTGTTTGCACAACGTTTGCTTGTGCTGCTAGCTAGCTATGAACTAAACCTAAACTTCAAAACTGTGATCAAAGCCACCATTTGTAAATGTTTTGACTAAATTCAATTGTGAAATTTGCCCACTAAAGTGTAGAATTCACCAGTAACACACATAACATGTAACATGTAATATGTTACCAATTGGATTATGGTATCTTAACATTATGATCCTCATATTTTAGCTTAGTTATGGCTCTTTCATTATACCTGTGTCATGAAGTTGATTATTATAGCTCACTTCCTATAAAATACATAGGCCTACATGTATAATGCACATGAATGCATTATAATGCTTCTGTCTGGTTTTAGACCCCATCATAGCACTGAGACTGCACTTGTGAAGGTAGTAAATTACCTTTTAATGGCATCAGACCGAGGCTCTGCATCTGTCCTCGTGCTCCTAGACCTTAGTGCTGCTTTTGATACCATCGATCACCACATTCTTTTGGAGAGATTGGAAACCCAAATTGGTCTACACGGACAAGTTCTGGACTGGTTTAGATCTTATCTGTCGGAAACCATTCACAGTTTGTCTCTGTGAATGGTTTGTCCTCTGACAAATCAACTGTACATTTCGGTGTTCCTCAAGGTTTCGTTTTAGGACCACTATTGTTCTCACTATATATTTTACCTCTTGGGGATGTCATTCGAAAACATAATGTTAACATTCACTGCTATGCGGATGACACACAGCTGTACATTTCAATGAAACATGGTGAAGCCCCAAAATTGCCCTCGCTAGAAGCCTGTGTTTCAGACATAAGGAAGTGGATGGCTGTAAACTTTCTACTTTTAAACTCGGACAAAACAGAGATGCTTGTTCTAGGTCCCAAGAAACAAAGAGATCTTCTGTTGAATCTGACAATTAATCTTAATGGTTGTACAGTCGTCTCAAATAAAACTGTGAAGGACCTCGGTGTTACTGTCACACCCTGACCATAGTTTGCTTTGTATGTTTCTATGTTTTATTTGGTCAGGGTGTGATCTGAGTGGGCATTCTATGTTATATGTCTAGTTTGTCTATTTCTATGTTTGGCCTGATATGGTTCTCAATCAGAGGCAGGTGTTAGTCATTGTCTCTGATTGGGAACCATATTTAGGTAGCCTGGTTTGTGTTGGGTTTTGTGGGTGGTTGTTCCTGTCTCTGTGTTTGTTGCACCAGATAGGGCTGTTTCGGGTTTTCGCGGTTCTTGTTTTTGTAGTTTATTCATGTATGGTTTCATTATTAAAGAACCATGAATTATAACCACGCTGCATTTTGGTCCGCCTCTCCTTCACCAGAAGAACCCCGTTACAGTTACTCTGGACCCTGATCTCTCTTTTGATTAACATATCAAGACTGTTTCAGGGACAGCTTTTTTCCATCTACGTAACATTGCAAAAATTAGAAACTTTCTGTTCAAAAATGATGCAGAAAAATGAATCCATGCTTTTGTTACTTCTAGGTTAGACTACTGCAATGCTCTACTTTCCGGCTACCCAGATAAAGCACTAAATAGTTAGTGCTAAATACGGCTGCTAGAATCCTGACTAGAACCAAAATATTTGATCATATTACTCCAGTGTTAGCCATCCTACACTGGCTTCCTGTTAAGGCAAGGGCTGATTTCAAGGTTTTACTGCTAACCTACAAAGCATTACATGGGCTTGCTCCTACCTATCTCTCTGATTTGGTCCTGCCGTACATACCTACACGTAAGCTACGGTCACAAGACACAGGCCTCCTAATTGTCCCTAGAATTTCTAAGCAAACAGCTGGAGGCAGGGCTTTCTCCTATAGAGCTCCATTTTTATGGGATGGTCTGCCTACCCATGTGAGAGACGCAAACTCGGTCTCAACCTTTAAGTCTTTACTGAAGACTCATCTCTTCAGTGGGTCATATGATTGAGTGTAGTCTGGCCCAGGAGTGTGAAGGTGAACGGAAAGGCTCTGGAGCAACGAACCGCCCTTGCTGTCTCTGCCTGGCCTGTTCCCCTCTTTCCACTAGGATTCTCTGCCTCAAACCCTATTACAGGGGCTGAGTCACAAGCTTACTGGTGCTCTTTCATGCCGTCCCTAGGAGGGGTGCGTCACTTGAGTGGTTTGAGTCACTGATGTGATCTTCCTGTCTGGGTTGGCGCCCCCC